>NC_061823.1:23060595-23063095 GCF_019202785.1 Penaeus chinensis
CCACCTCTCTTCGCCATAAACCCGGCCACCCAAGGCAGGGCTCATGTCAGTCTCAGGTGTCAAGGTAACATTGTTTACAAATTTCGTCCTAAATATGGCGACACTTGCCACCGCAGCCGCCATCTTGGAGATCGCTGGAAAGGTAATTTACGGCCTGTCTCTTTCTATATTCGTGTTTTTTCTTTGGTCCTTTTTCTTTCTTGGACTGAATGACTCTCTGTCTCTCTCTCTCTCTCTCTCTCTCTCTCTCTCTCTCTCTCTCTCTCTCTCTCTCTCTCTCTCTCTCTCTCTCTCTCTCTCTCTCTCTCTCTTTCTTTCTTTCTCTCTCTCTCTTCATTTTCTCTCCTTCTTTCTCTCCCTCACTATTCCTCTCCCTATTTGTCTGTTTGCTTTCCTGTTTGTTGTGTTACTGCCTACGTCTCCCTCCTTTTTTTCATTTTTTTCCTTTTGTGATAAATAAAATATTTCATGTTAAACAGGGACAGGGGCTCGAACAATGAAAACTTTTGGGATTTCTCTTTTGTAAATTAAGATATTCATATTCTTAGGCAAAATTATTGCACTTGTGACAAAGAGGAGAAGGGGGGAGGGGGGAGGGGGGCGCAGCAATATCTCCGGAAGCCCCCTCTGTACCCAGCGCCTACCCCCCCCCCCCCTTTCTTGGCTACGCCCCCGCCGCTAAAGCAAGAAGCCGCCCGAAGCCCCTAGCAAGCAAGTCTTTACCAAGGACACACCCTACGACTTCCCTTCGACCAGGCCGCCCACACACCCCGTACTTTACGCCCTCAAATCACAGGATAAGCGTCTGTTTGTATTGTAAACAGGAAGGACTTCTGCAGCGCCTAAGATTGAAGGTAAATCACAAACACTTTCTCGTGGGGGGGGGGGGGGGGGGGACATCACCCTTTCTGTCTCATGACGCGAAATTTGCTCCAAGCGACATTTGTTCTTAAGGTGCTGTTCTCCTTGCTTCAATATTGAAGTCTAGCCCATCTTGTCCCTGTGGCAGGAAGTCCTTCTTGCACGGACAGGCGCCTCGTCGGGTCATTAGGATAAACACAAGGAAGCGGCGCCCGAGAGAGTCCTCGGAAGGAGGGGGAGGGCCGAGGGGGAGGGCCGAGGGGGAGGGGCCGAGGGGCGAGAATCGGTACCTTACACCCGTCATTTTGGCTCCTTCGTGTCCTCCTCCCCTCCCACTCCCCTCCTGTCCTTCCTTGGCTCCTACACTTATCTCCTTCACCCCCGTTCTCTGCGCCTACTCCTCCTTCGCCCCCAACCCCCCTTGTCTTTGTTCTTGCCTATTCCTCTCCTTCGCCCTTCCTCTCTCCTCTTATCCGTCGCCTTTCGTTTACTCCTTTTTTACTTATCCTTACACTTCCCCTCTCCCTCCTTTCTCCCCATCTCCCTTCTTTCTCTCCCTCTCTTCCTCCTTTCTCCCCTCCCTCTCTTTTCTCCCCTTCCACCCACCTTTCTCTCCCCCTCCACCCTCCTTTCCCCCGCCCCCCTTCCTTTCTCCCCCCTTATTTCTTGCGCCCCCCCCCCCCCCGTCATTTTCCCAAAGGCCCAGTAATGGCCCGGAACCGATATTCTCCGGTAGAGTCTCCGCATCACAAATTACAGCGAACTTAAAACTAATGATAATGAGGACGCGCCTGACACTCAGCCAGGGGGGCGGGGAAAGGGGGGAGCGGAGAAGGGGGTGGAAGGGGGACTGAGTGGGGAGGGCGTGGAGGGGGGCCGCTGGGGAGGGAGTGGAAGGGGGGGTTAGAATCGTCGATCTTCGAAAGGAAATGCGAATTAAAAAGCGTTTGAAGCCGTAAAGCGTATATGAGCTTTTACGACTTGCTTCTCAAGTGTCAGACGATACCTCGGACGTACACGATGGACAACAACGGAACTCAAGAATTAATGCAATAAAAGCTAGGTCTTTATATATATATATATGTATATATATATATATATATATATATAGATATGCAGATATATAGATATATAGATATATAGATATTATGTGTATATATATGTATATGTATATATATATATATATATATATGTATATATGCATACATATATATACATATGTATGTATCTGTGTATATACATGCATACTGACATACATACAAATATGTATGTATGTATGTATGTATGTATAAAAAATATATATATAATACATACATACACACACACACACACACACACACACACACACACACACACACACACACACACACATATATATATATATATATATATATATATATATATATATATATGTAAACATATATACATACATATACATATATACACACATATATACATATATATATACATATATACACACATATATACATATATATATACATATATATGTGTGTATATATATGTATGGTATATGTATACATACACACATTACATATATATATACATATATATATATATAAATATAAATATATATATGCATATATATACACACACATATATACATGTATATACAAATATA
>NC_061823.1:23070595-23073095 GCF_019202785.1 Penaeus chinensis
GACAGAAAGCGAGAGAAAAGCCCAAGTCCTCCGCCAGACAGGTTTTACAGTCAGGAGAGTGATCAGCGTCCTGTCACCTCTTCGATCATTACAGGCTAATGGCCTTAAATAAGGGACAGACACGACGACTCCCGCACAAAGAACGGGACCGACCGTCATCTTGCGTGATGAGGCTGATGGCGACGCACACATGCGCGCGCGCGCACACACAAAATAACACATACACGCGGGGCGTTGTGTTCAATTCCGACGGTTCTGATATCCTGAGGCAATTTCTTTTCATTCATATATGGAGAGTGAGAGAGAGTGAAAGAGAGAGAGAGAGAGAGAGAGAGAGAGAGAGAGAGAGAGAGAGAGAGAGAGAGAGAGAGAGAGAGAGAGAGAGAGAGACAGAGTGAGTGAGTGAGTGAGTGAGTGAGTGAGTGAGTGAGTGAGTGAGTGAGTGAGTGAGTGAGTGAGGGAGTGAGTGAGTGAGTGAGTGAGTGAGTGAGTGAGTGAGTGAGTTAGCGAGTGAGTAAGTGTGAGTGTGTGTGCGTGCGTGTGTATACACGTGTTGGGTGGCTACTAGTGCTATCTTATCTTTGGCTTTATCTCTTTTCTTATCTACTTTTACTTTTTCTCGTGTTTCTCAATTTCTTCACATTTGTTCTCTCTCTCCTTGTCCCTAGCAGTTTTCAAAGAACCTTAATTGAATCTTGATTCATGTTGAACCTTCACCTAGTCTACTCTCTCTTTTTTTATTTCCCTTCTTTCTCTCTTCTCTTTTCCTCCCGCTTTTCTTCTCAATTTCGCTCTTCCCAACTCCTATTTCTGTGCTTCTCCTCCCCCGTTTTCGTCATTTCTCTGTCTTATCGTGTCCCCTTTCCCTTTGTCATTTCCCCCCTTCCCCTCCCCCATTTCCCCCCTTCCCCCCTCCCATTTCCCTTTCTCCCCCCTCTCTTATTTCTCTCTTTCCCCTCTCCCATTTCCCTTCCTCTCCCCTCTCATAATTCCCCCCTTCCCCTCTCCCTTTCCCCCTTCCCCCTCCCATTCTCGCTCTTTAAGAATCCCTCATCTTCCAATGTGAACTTTTCTCGGAGATTTACAACCCGTCCTGGACACCTTCACACATTCACGTCACTTTACGACACGTTTATCATATTTCCAGAATATAAATCCAATTCGCCACGATAGGAAAACGAGGGAAGAGGCGGAAGGAGAAGAGAAGGAATAGAGGAGGGAAGGGAGGGAAATAGAGGAAAAGTAGGAGGAAAAGAAAGGGGGGAGGAAGACGAGGAGGAGGAGGAAAGGGAAAGGGGGAGGAGGACGAGGAGGAGGAGGACGAGGAGGAAGAGGAAGAGCGGCAGAAAGAGGAGAAGGAAGAGGAGGAGGAGGAGGAGGAGGAGGAGGAGGAGGAGGAGGAGGAGGAGGAGGAGGAGAAGGAAGAGGAGGAGATTACAGAAGGAAGAGGAGGAGATTGTAGGAGGAAGAGAAAGAGGAAGAGGAAGAGGAAGAGGAAGAGGAGGAGGAGTAAGAGGAGTAGGAGGAAGGGAAGGGGCAGGGGCGGCCGCCTCCACCCCCGCTCACCCATCCCCATCATAACTTTCATCCATAACTCATCCTCGACTGTAAAGCATGAGGAGTAGGTAAGGAAGGAGGAGGTGTAGGTGAGAAGTAAGGAGGAGAAAGAAAATAAGAGGGAGAAGGAGGGGTAGGGAGAGGAGGAGGAGGAGGAGAGGAGGAGGAGGAGAGGTAAGAGGGGAGAGGTAAGAGGGGAGAAGAGGGGGAGGGAGAGGGGGAGGGGAGGGGAAGGGAAGGGAGAGGGAGAGGGAGAGGGAGAGGGAGAGGGAGAGGGAGAGGGAGAGGGAGAGGGAGAGGGAGAAGGAGAGGAGGTGGAGGAACTTTTTTTGTAAAAGAAGAATAAGGAGGGGTTTCCAGCAGCTGGAAAAGACGAGGCGAGGACATCCTCCAGGAGCCTTTCAAGGAGGACTCCCTGGGAAATCCTCCTCCATACGGCGCCGCAGAGAAAGGCAGAAAGGCGGAGGGACGCGATACTGCACTCTTGATCAACCCCCTTACGAATCCCCTCCCCCCCCTTACCAACGCCCCCTCCTCCTACCAACCTCCCCCTCTCTCCCCTCTCCACCTGCCCTCCTCCCTCTCTCCCCTCTCCACCTGTCCTCCCCCTCTCTCCCCTCTCCACCTAACCTCCCCCTCTCTCCTCTCTCCATCCTGTCCTCCCCGTCTCTCCCCTCTCCACCTGACCCCCCCCCCCCCCCAAACCCCAGCCAGAACCGTCCAGGAGCGGCGGATACGTACAGAGGCTGTAATTATTAACCCCCGCGATTTTACGCTCCTTGCCGCCATATTGGGGACCTCTCGGGAGGGAGGGGGAGGGGGGAGGGGGAGGGGGGAAAGGCTGCCCAGAAACCATCCACTGAATAGCAATGAAACGCACCTGGGGAGGCAAGCGGCACTCGCGGATCGGCCCGCGAAATGACCACAATAATGATGATGATAA
>NC_061823.1:23075595-23078095 GCF_019202785.1 Penaeus chinensis
CCCTTAAGAAAAAAGAAAATGACAAATAGCGGGCTTAGAAATAATGGAAGAAATAATGGAGGAACTTGTTAAGGTGGATGATGAGGACGCAGTGAGGCAAGGGGCAAGGAGGGCCTCTCGCCTCTCGGCCTCATTAAGGGAGGAGGAGGCCATTATGGGCTTAATAAATAGAGGCGTCCGTGTTTGTGTGGGCTTAATGGGCATAAGTACATGTGCAAACACACACACACACACACACACACACACACACACACACACACACACACACACACACACACACACACACACACACACACACACACACACGCAGAGCGTATAAACAGCAATGCCGCAAATATTGTTTTTCAAAAACGAAAACCAAGCTCAGAGGGAAGAAAGGAGAGGGAGAGGAAGAGAGACTATATATAGATGAGGACGGAGATGGGTAGAGAGAGAGATGATATTTAGGGAGATAAACAAATAGAAAGATAGATAAATAGATAGAGAGATAAGGAATCGTCCCGCAATGCGACGGGAGGGATATGGGACAACTTGGTTACGTAATCGCTCTCCGTCAAATCTTCGTCTTTGTCTTCTTCTTCGCCTTTTTCTGTTGTTGCTTTGCGTCTCTTCTTCGTTCGAGGTGTTTCTCCTCCTTCTTGGTCTGTCTGTCTAAATATCTGTTTCTATCTCTCTTTGTCCGTCCGTGTGTCTGTCTGCCTGACTTTCCTTCATTCCGTTTTTCCTTTCTCACTCTCCCTCCGCTTCTCCTTTTCCTTTACCATCTCCATCTTCATCTCCCTATCTCTCTTCTCCCTTCTCCCTCTCCCTCTTTCCCCTTCTCCCTCTTCCCCCTCCTCCTTCTCCCTCTTCCTCTCCCTCTTCCCCCTTCTCCCTCTATCCCTTCTCCCTCTCCTCTTCCCCTATCTTCTTCTCCTTCTCCCTCTCCCTCTCCCTTGTTCCCTCTCCCTTTTCTCCTTCTCTCTCTCCCTCTCCCTTCTTCTATCTCCCTTTTCTCCTCCTCCCTCTCCCTCTCCCTTCTTCCCTCTTCCCCCATCTCCTCCTCCATCTCCCTTCTTCCCTCTCCTTTTTCTCCTCTCCTCCTGTTATCCAAACATAAATTTCTTCCGTCTCTTCTCCGATCGCCCTCAATATACTTGCTTGGTCATAATTATCCTCATACCCTACTCACATGAATAACTTTCACGGCTTCATTCTTCTCCTTCTTCGTCTCGTACTCACCTGAAAAGAAAGGGGAGAATATGAATTAATATACATGAAGGCCGATTCAGAAATATCTCGCAGATTATTATTGCATATACATGTGCTAATCGTGTTGATCTCAATGATTCTTTCCAAATGTCTATCCGTCTACCTATCCATCTATCTACCGACCAAATCTATACTTAACCTAGTAATTTATCTATTTATCTATCTTACACTCATCTCTCTCTCTCTCTCTCTCTCTCTCTCTCTCTCTCTCTCTCTCTCTCTCTCTCTCTCTCTCTCTCTCTCTCTCTCTCTCTCTCTCTCTCTCGCTCTCTCTCTCTCTTTGAGTGTGTGTGTGTGTGTGTGTGTGTGTGTGTGTGTGTGTGTGTGTGTGTGTGTGTGTGTGTGTGTGTGTGTGTGTGTGGGTGTGTGTGGGGGGGTGTGGGTGTGGGGGTGCGTGTGCGTGCGTGTCCGTGTTGCGCTTGTGTCTTTGTGTGTGTACAAAATTAAGAAACGATAATATAGCAAAACGAGAGAAAATACATACAAAAGAGCAGAAAAAAAGCAGACCGACAGAATAAATTGCAAGGAAAATATACAAGACGCGGAGAGAGATGAAGACGATAGCGCAAAGGCAAGCGAGGGTGGGTTGGTGGGCCGAGTGGGTGGGCTCGGCGGGGCGGAGGAAAACACGTGACTGCGGACATGGGTGGGCGTGAGAGGAACATAGATGAGCGTGAGAGAACACGGGTGGGCGTGAGAGAATACGTATGGGCGTAAGAGAACATGGGCCGGCGTGAGAGAAAATGGGCGGGCGTGAGAGAATATGTATGGGCGTGAGAATACACGGATGGGCGTGAGAGAATACGTATGGGCGTGAGAAAACACGGGTGGGCATGAGACAATACGTATGGGTGTGAGAGAACACGGGTGGACGTGAGAAAATACGTATGGGTGTGAGAGAATGTGAGTTAGCGGGCATTCTGCTCACCAGCGCCCATATCTTGCTACATCAGATCAATGCATGTACCCTTCCCCCAGCCCCCACCTCCCCTCACCCCCCACACACACACCAAAAAAAGAAATTCCACCGTATTTCTAACTCCAAAATCTCAATCAGATATTCGAAGCCCTCTCGAAGATTAATCCCTCAGACCAAATCAATAAATAAACAGTAAATCTCACTTGATCTACTTCCGCCATCAAGCCCAGTCCCGGTGAAGAGAGGGACGGGGGAGGACGAGAGAAAGATACGGGAGAGGGAAAAGTGAAGAGAGAAGAGGGAAAATGAGAGAAGGAAGACGAAGGACGT
>NC_061823.1:23088095-23090595 GCF_019202785.1 Penaeus chinensis
AGTGACCTTGTCAAGCAAACACTGATAATGGCTATCTTCAAGTGATATTAATACACGCGAAATTATGCAACAAACAGCAATTATCAGCTTAATTTGCAACAGTAATTATACAACACGCAGCGCTATTACGCGCCTCGTTCACAACATAAAACAATAAACAGCTTTATTATATGAGGAACATCGACAGGACTTTAATTAATAATATTGAAGGTTGATTTACTTGTTACAGAAATTTACGAAATATACTTATTATAAAATAAATAACCCTAATAATAGTAGCACTAATAAAAACAACACCAATTATAACAACAATGATACTATTAATGATGACAATAATAATCATAAGCATAATAATAACAATAATAACGACAACAACGACGACGATGATGATGACATAATGGCAAATAAAATTAAATAACAAATAATGATAAAATAAATGATGATAATAATAATGATGATAATAATAATATTAAAAAAATGATAACGATAACAATAATAATGGCAGTAATAATCATAATAATAATCATAATAATAACCATAATAATGATAATAATGATAATAATAACCATAATATAATAATAATGATAACAATAAAAAATAATAACAATAATGCTAGTAGTAGTAGTAGTAGTGCTAATAATAACAGTAATAATAGTAATAATAATAATAATAATAATAATAATAATAATAATTATTATAATTATAATTATAACAATAATAATAACAATAACAATAACAATGACAATAACAATAATAATGATAATAATAAAATAATAATAATAATAATAATAATAATAATAATAATAATAATAAAAATAATAAAATAACAATAATAATAATAATAACAATAATAATTATAATTATAATTATAAATATAATAATAATAATAATAATAATAAAAATAATAACAATAATAACAATAATAATAATAATAATAATAACAATGACAATGACAACAACAATAACAATAATAATAATAATAATAATAATAACAATAATAATGATAATAATAATAAAATAATAATAATATTAATAATAATAATAATAATAATAATAATAAAAATAAAATTATAATAACAAAATAACAATAATAATGATAATAACATTAATAATTATAACAATAATAACAATAATAATAATAATAATAATAATAATAATAATAATTTCAATAATAATAAAAATAATAACAATAATGATAACAACAAAACAACATAATAACAATAAAAATAAAATCTATAACATTAATCACAGCAATAACCATTATTAATAACATTACTTTCCTAATGGCTATCATAATCACCATTAGATGATAGAAAATAAAGAAACAGAGATAGACACAGAAAGAAAACAGATACACAGAGAGACAAAGAGATAAAAATCGGAAATCCGTCTTTCTAATGTATACGCTTTGGACACTTTTTAAAAATGTATCTATCGCGATCAACGGCTGTGTCCCCCCTACTGCCTCCCACCCTCTCGCCCCCCCTATCACCCCCCACCATCCTCCACTCCATCACACCCCCTACCTCAACGACCCCCCCCAAACCCTTCCACCACAACCACCCTCCCTAAACCCTCCCACCTCCCTCCCCCCTTCCTTCCCTCTCTCTCACCCTATCATTTGCATAAACAGCACCGCCGATACGCCAGTCGATAAAACAAGGCCGTTATCGGTAAACATCGGTAGCGGATCGGCAGTGAAAAGGAAGCGCGGCGCCCCCTACAGTGCCTGTTTCTCGGGCGGGGGGGTGGGGGTGTGGGGGCGTGGGGGGTGTGGGGGAAATCGGGACTTAGCGCGGGTATTTTGCATTTAACTGACATTCCTTAGATGCTGGTATGCGGCGGGGGGTAAAGGGGGTGGGTGGGGATAGATGGGGTGGGGGAAGGGAGAAGGAAGAGGAGGATGGGAAGAGGGAAAGTTAAAAGGAGGGAAGAAAGGGTTGGGGATAAGGAGAAGGTAAGGAAGGGGATGAGAATGGAAGGGAGTGGAGGGAAGGAGAAGGGAGGAAGACGGAGGTGTAAGGAGGTGGTAGTGGGGGAGGGGAGGGGAGGGGTTGGGGTGGGAGGGAGGGAAGGGAAGAGAATGTGAGGGAGGATTAGGAGGCGAGGGGAAGGGAAGGGAGGGGAAGGTAGGGGATGGGAGGGGAAGGGATAGGAGGGGAGGGGAAGGTATGGATAGGGAGGAAAGGGTGGAAATAGACGCCATGAGAGAAAAGTGGGGGAGGATGAAGGGAAATAAATGGGGAGTAGGAGAAAGCAGAAGAGAAACCAAGGGAGAAAGAGAGAGAGGATGTTTATTCACCACACGCCCACGGCCACGCCCTAACACCCACGCCCATAGCAGAGTAATGAGCAGTCTTCACTGGGAAACTTCATTATTCAAATAAATGGCATAAATTGCTGATATACTGTAGTACTTCCTATTTCTAAGTCAATGCGCAATGACATAAAAACAAAACGTCACATTAAAAACATAAATAAATAATGTCACAGATTATAA
>NC_061823.1:23093095-23095595 GCF_019202785.1 Penaeus chinensis
AGTGCAGTCTGTATGTGGAATAAAATATGTGTGTGTAGTCACGGAAAGTACCTTTTTTTAGATGAAGGTGAGGGGTGACTCAATAAGATCTTTCATACATGCCAAGAACAGCTAATGGAGAATTGAAAAGCGCAAAAGACTGAAAAGCATGCACGCATTTGTACCGACATGACGTATTCGTTCCCATGACATGATGTATGGGGATTTAAGCACTTACGTATATATATATTTAGACATGCGTAAATTTACCATAATACCTCCACCATAGCTTCACAAAAGGGATATGCGAGAGCCCACTATCCCATTATCCACCGATTCATAAGAAGGGGACATAGACCTAGGGTATTAAGGCATAAGCATGACGTATGGCCTTAACATAGTGTCATAATACGTAATGGATGATATGGCATTTGAAAAGCCTACTCATAAAAAAGATAAATTAAAAAATAATTGAAAAATTAATAAACAAATAATGAAAAAGATAAATTAAAAATTGCATCTTTTAACGTCTATCCTGCTTTCTTGCTTTGTATTTTTGTTTGATCGTATTGGGTCTATCTTAAGTATTCTTATTTGTTTAAAGCCAAAATTTAACATTATCAATTCGACCGCGCGCGCGCGCGCACACACACACACACACACACACACACACACACACACACACACACACACACACACACACACACACACACACACACACATTCTCTCAGAGAACATCTAGTCAGAACACAGAAAGAAGAAAAAACCTCAAGCACATATCTGCCTATAATAATTCATCCCTGGCAATATAAATGGATATCTATCCTTTCTCTCCCGAGCCAAAGGACAACTCAAAGCTGCGAGTCTCCCCTGCAACAAAGAAAACGGAAACCTCTTGGTCGAGTCCGAACAAAGGAGCAGCAGCATATTTCTCTTCTCACTCGCGACATATTATGGACAAAATTAAGATGCCTGTTTCGTGTCCGAAGATACGCAGACATAAAAGTCTTCGGAATAAAAGCAGAGAAGAAAAGGCAGAGACTGAAAAAAAGGTGATTCGGGCGTGGGTCCCATGATTTATGTGAAAGATGCGATGTATTAGCAGGCCCGACTCGCCGATAAGGATTTTATTTAATGGCGCACAGCCCATGGGACTTGTAGAGTCCGATTCCACTCAGCTAGTCCATAAATCACGCGGGAATAAAGTCTATCCACGCAAGCACCCAGACTCTAAGAAGAAGAAGAAGAAGAAAAGACGAAGTATTGACAGAAAGCGAGCAGAAATAATGAGTATCAACCGCCGCGCCGGCAACACCGCCAGCCGGCCAAACACCGGGTTAGCGAGCGGATAGCCACTTTACGTCCCAACGAGAGATACAGGCCTCTAAATTACCCCATAAATACTGGTTGTCTCTTGTTGAAATCTCAATCGGCAGCCACCGTCCGATGTTGCCGGGCTCACGCTCACCTTGCTCCTTCTCCTCCTCGTCGTCAGTAGCTCGAAGTCTCCCTCTCCTTCTCTTTCTCCCTCTTACTCTTCCCCTTCTCCCTCTCACTCTTCCCCTTCTCCCTCTCCCTCACTTTCTCGCAATCCTTCTTCCTCCTCCTCTCTCCTCCCCTCCCTCTCCATCTCCTTCCCCCTAAACTTCCTACTCTCCTACCCCCTCACCATCTCCCTCTCCCTCCCCTTTTCTCCTGCTTCAACGTAAACAGAAGCCGTGTCTGTCGCCGCCCGAGGTCTCTCTCGGGGAGGGCCGGCTGTGGTGGAGTCAGATGGGCGTTTATATATCGGAGCGGCTGTTACAGGAGGTTATTGCGAGAGCTGCCAAGCACAGGTACTCGCAGCGAAGATGACAAGCTCTCGTCTCTTAATTGGCAAGAGACGTTAGCATGGGCGACGGGATTTTTTTTTTTTTCTATTTATCTAGGGGGAGGGGAGATGGGGAGGTGTTATCATCGCGCGGGGGGGAGGGGGGGGCGGAGCATTGTGCGAGGAAAACTTGTGACGATAACGCGGGAGTCGAGACAACCGACCACACACCTTCCACCACACACACGGATCCTACCACACACACACATGGGCTATATACTTTCGGGTTCATGGGTTATGCCATGCCACACGCACGCACCACGCCCGCTGCAACCCTTTCTGCTACTGCAAACCGAATGGGTATTTTAGGTATTCACTCGGGCTTTACTCTCTTTCGTAAATGTAAGTGACGAAGAAAGGATAACGGCACTCAGATGCGATTTGACGTTTCAGAAGAGAAAATGATACAGTAGATATATCCGTTTTTTTATTATAGACATTTCACTTGCTAAATAAAATCTGTTAATAAGCCTATCATAGTTAATTTTCCTTCTGCCATAAACCTCATTTAACACACACACACACACACACACACACACACACACACACACACACACACACACACACACACACACACACACACACACAGTTGCACTCACACGCTACCAGTCGCTTCTTCATCCCTACGTGCTCATTTTTACACCTGGAGAA
>NC_061823.1:23113095-23115595 GCF_019202785.1 Penaeus chinensis
TGGATGGGGATGGGGAAGGGGGTGGACGGGGATAAAAGGGTTACAGGGAATGGGATAGGGGTTAGGAATGAGGTATGAGACAGCGGGTAGGGAGAAGGCTATGGGTATGATGGGGAGGAATCTAGGAAAAGAAAGGGGCTGGGGAGTTAGCCATGAGGGCTGAGATGAGTGATTTCCGAGACAAAGGAAGAGAAGGAACAGGAAAAAAGAGCGGAATATTTATTAAAAGAAGAACAATAAAGAGAGAAAGAAGAAAAGCAGAAAAGCGAAGAAGAGGAAAAGGGAAAAGAAGAAAGGAAGTCGGCGATCATAAGGCGACAAAACTCTCAGCAGCAGCGAACGGCACTTCGCGTGGCGCCAGCGGTCACTCACTCGCTCGGGCCATTCCGCTACCTGACGGAGGGGCAGGACGTCGACGCGGCGCATAATGTATACGTTTGTGTTTTTCCTCGAGATTTTTCCCAGATTGCAGCCACAAAAAAGGAGAGAAGGAAAAAAAATGTCCAGTGTGATCGTCCGTGGAATAGTGTTGGGAAGAAGGAAATGACTATGATGTCTAATATCTAATGCCAGTGCCCGTCGCGCGTCGGAAGCCGCCGATTCTCCCCCCCTTCCCATACCCCCCAATCACCCCTCACAGGAACTCCCCCACATCCCCCTCTCTCTTCCTCCACCCCCTCCCCCGCCTTCACGCGCCCAGGGGCAAATTTCCCGGCAATTTCTGACCGCGCCGCCCGTCCTTCCGTCCGGCGGGCGTTGATGGCTGGGAAGAGTTCCGTCGCCCGCTCCCTGTCGCCGTCAAGTGCGCTCACGGAGAGAAAGAGGGAAAAAGAGAAAGAGAAAGAGAGGAGGAATGGGAGAGGGAGAGGGAGGGATAGGAATGGGGGGAGAGGGAGGGATAGGAATAGGGTAGGGAGAGAGGGAGAGAGAGAGAGAGAGAGAGAGAGAGAGAGAGAGAGAGAGAGAGAGAGAGAGAGAGAGAGAGAGAGAGAGAGAGAGAGAGAGAGGAGAGAGAGAGAAGAGAGCGCCGGAGCGGAAGAGGCGCCAGGAGGACCCGAAAGGAGCGCGAATCGTGGCTGTCATCGGCGTCGTGGATTTTGCGGTCTCGATTTGCGCGGAAGTCGGAAGCGCACAGCTCGTGGGATCGTTATTTTTCTTTTTGCTTTTTTTTCTCTTTTCTTGGTCTGACATTAATGTTGGGAGAGACGTTGGGGAGTGCTGGTGGGCGGGGAAGGGGTGAGGGGAGGGGAGGGGAGGGGAGGGGAGGGGAGGGGAGGGGATGGGATGGGATGGGATGGGAGGGGAGGGGAGAGGGAAGGGAGGTTAGGTAAGGGAATGATAAGCAGCAGAGGGAATGGAAGGGGAGGTGTAAGGTCAAGATAAAGAAGACTGAAACGAAGAAAGGAAAATAAAAGAAAAGAAAAATAAATATTACGCCGCGATAAAGTAATTTACCCCCGACATGGGTGACACGTAATTGAGGATGTGCGCAATATCCCAAAAAGAAAAAAAATAAATAAATAAATAAAAAGAAAGAAAGAAAACTCGTGCAGATTGCTACAGCGACTTCTATAAAACCGAGAGAGAGATAGAAACCGAGATATTGCCATTCAGTTATCAAAACGGTTTCCTTAGAGTCCATAGGAACAAAGAAGTAATAACCCGACACAAAGAAAGAGGAGGGGGGGGGGCGAGAGCGGGGGTCGACAGGGGCGAGGGGAAGTGGGGGGGCGAGAGCGGGGGTCGACAGGGGCGAGGGGAAGTGGGAAGACGTGAAGGAATGGGGATAGGAAGGAAAGAAGAGAGAAAAAAGGCTAAAGAGAGTCAGAAAAAGAAAGAAAGATCGGGGAGAAGCACAAGAACGTATACGAGAGTGAGGCGAAAATAATCGAAAGAAAAGGAAAGATGAAACAGGAAAAGACGCTTCAGGACGGGCGTGGGAGGGGCGGGCGACCGGGGGTGGGGGGGGTTGCTCCGGCGTGACCGCAACCCGCCGCCGCACCGCAGCTACCGGCGCCGCAGTCTCGTGGGCTGACCCCGTGACCTCGCCCCGGAAGCACCGGAACCTCCCCAGGTACCGGATCTGGTCCCGGTACAAGGGGAAGGTGGCTCAGGCAGGGATTAAGTACCGCTGAGTCGCCCTGGGTAGGCCTCCGCGGTGCCGGCGGATTTCTGGGCTTTCCCGGGCGATAAGTGTCAAGCTGAGGAAGAATTGAAACCCATTTTCGTTGAGTGATTTTGGTACTTCAGCTCTTATACTGGTTTCTCTAAAAGCTAAAATTATGGTTTATAAAATGTAGATTCTTGAAATGTCCTAATCAAGTTAGAGAAATATCTTTAATCTCGCAGTCTAAATCATGCATTTACAAATGCAGCAAAATAATCATAGAGAAAAATCTTTCTTTTCCTAACCGTCTGTATATACTTAAATATACGGTAAAACGTACACACACACCTACACTCCCTCTCCGCTCCCCCATACCACACACACACACACACA
>NC_061823.1:23145595-23150595 GCF_019202785.1 Penaeus chinensis
TCCTTATTATTATCAATATTACTATTATCATTATTATTATCAATATTACTATTACCATTATTATTATCAATATTACTATTATTATTATAATTATTATCAATATTACTATTATCATTATTATTGTCATTATTGGTTTTATTATTATTGTTATTACTATTATAATTGTTTTCATTATTTATCATTATTATTATCATTATTATTGTAATTATTACTATTATTATCATTATTATTATTATTATTTATATTATTAATATTATTATTATTATCACTATTATTATTTCTATCATTAATATTATTGTAATGATTATTATTATCGTTATTTGTTTGTTATTATTGTTGTTGTTGTTATTACTGTTTTTATCATCATTATTGATATTGTTGTTGCTGCTGCTGTTATTGTCCTCGTCATTGTTCTAATCATTATTATCATGATTATAATAATTATTATGATCATTATTTTGGTTTATTATTATTATTATTATTATTATTATTATTATTATTATTTTTATTATTGTAGTTGTTGTTATTATTATTATTATTATTATTATTATTATTATTATTATTATTATCACTATTATTATTATTTTTGTTTTTATTATCATTATTATTATTATTACTGTTATTATTGGTGTTAACATTATCATCATCATTATTAGCAATACAATCAACAGCATTCTTATTACTGGCATTATTATAATTCCTATTTTTCTATCATCATCAATTATTATCATCACTGTAATCGTTACTGTTTTTGCTGCCCATATTATTGCTGTCAATTCTATCATTATTATTGCTAATAATACTGTTAATATTGTTCATGTTTGCCCCAAAAGACTGTTTTTTTTATTGTCATGGGAAGTAATTAGATTGTCTGTAGGTAAGCAATATTTTCCGGAATTTCGCAATTACAATAACCATGAATTACAAAAATGATTTTAAAGAAAGGCTCATTTCATGGTTATCAAGTGTCTCTTTTTTCTCACGGATAAAGCACAAACAACTATCGATACTGGAAAAAAAATATAAGGAATCAATTCGCCTTACATACAGCATGAACTTTCTTCTCATTCAGCGTAAAAGCCTTAAACCTTGACACTGCCTATAATAACATACGTGTCACAACGCCTATTCCTAATTTCCGCCGTGGCCCCCACTAATCAAAGGGAAGATGCTCGCAGCTGATTGGTTAATGAGTGAGGCACGTCACTACGCCCCGCCCACTTCTCACTTACCCACGAATTAGCGGCAAGATACCAATTATACGATTAAGGTCGGTTAAAACAATGATCGTTCGGATAATTGTGAAATGTAATGACCCTGTACGTCTGTTCGGTCAACACTTGTTTTCTCATCTTGGGCTTTTCTGCAAATAAAGTTTTTTCTTCTCCGTTTCTGTGAATTGTAGATTCAGTAAACACATGATGACCGCCTCGGCCAAACTTTGCACAGGTGTTTTTCTAAAACGATTGATCTTCATTAATTCTACAGGTATCGTTACTACCATTGTTCTAGTTGTTATGGCGGTACTAAAATTAACACTACTACTAATAATTATGATTGTCAGTATTTTGTATGATAATTATCACCATTACTATCATTTAAAAAATACTAATACAATAATAATTATCATAATAATAAAAAGGGCAACAATATCAGTGGTAACAACAACTGCAACAACAACAATATCAATAACTTTATTATTTTGTCTTTTCAAGCTGTTTAGTATTTTTCTGTTACCTTTACTATTAATATGATCATCATTCTAATTGGCATCTTCATCACCATTATCGATAGTGTTATCAACATTACTACCACTACTATTAGTATTATCATTATGATTTTATTGTTACCTTATTATTGTTATTATTATTATTATTTTTATTATTATTATTATTATTATTATTATTATTATTATTATTTTCATTATTATTATTATTATTAATTATTATAAAACAAATATTACTATTGTTATTACTGATATCACATTGCCATCATCATTATTATCATTATTATTATTGTTATTATTATTATTATTATTATTATTATTATTATTACTTATATCACATTCAGAAAGTGCTATTCCCAGGAAGGAGTTATTTGAGCGATAAGACGCAGCTTTCGTTACAATACATAAAACGTAATGATTAAATCTATGAGAGGCGGGTGAGTTGCACATTCTAATATGGATAGTTAGGAATGTTTTCATGATCTTTCTTTTTTGTTCTATAAATATGAAAACCATATTGTTAAGTGGAATCCGGTCATTTCATAAACACACATACATAAGTTGAGTATTTCGTGTTTCTTTAGCTTATAGTAGTATGCATGTATATTTCACACACACTTAGCTAGTTGTAACATATGTTGTGGGAAGCAATTATATTCATGTTTTGGAAAGTGCGCGCGCGTGTGTATGTACTTATGCGTTTCTGTGTGCGTGCGTGTGTGTGTGTGTGTGTGTGTGTGTGTGTGTGTGTGTGTGTGTGTGTGTGTGTTTGTGTGTGTGTGTGTGTGTGTGTGTGTAGGTATGCGTTTATGTGTGTGTGTTTGTGTATGTATATATGTATGCGTTTCTGTGTGGGTTTGTGTATGAATATACGTATGCGTTTCTGTGTGTGTGGGTTTGTAGGTATGCATTTCTCTGTGTGTGTGTGTGTGTAGGTATGCGTTTCTGTGTGTGTATATATATACGTATAGGTTTCTGTGTGTGTATATATATACGTATAGGTTTCTGTGTGTGTGTGTAGGTATGCGTTTCTCTCTGTGTGTAGGTATGCGTTTCTCCGTGTGTGTAGGTATGCGTTTCTCTGTGTGTGTAGGTATGGGTTTCTCTTTGTGTGTGTATGGGCGCGTATCACTCACAGCGCAGCCGGCCATCCTCGGCTTCCCTCCCCGAAACCCTATCTCCGCCGCCCTTCCCCGCTGCGCCAACGCCTGCCACGCCAACACAGACCTCCCTCGGCCCTCGCGCTCGGCAGGACCCATTGCCTCTCCTTCAGCGACAGGTCCTGCTGTCAGTCCTTCGTGTTGATCATCCTCTCTCTCTCTCTCTCTCTCTCTCTCTCTTCTCTCTGTCTGCTGTCTGTCTCTGTCTTTGTTTGTCTGTCTGTCTGTCTGTCTGTCTGTCTCTCTCTCTTTCGTCTCTTTCTACTTCTCTCTCTCTCTCTCTCTCTTTCTCTCTCTCTCTCTCTTCTCTTTGTCTGTCTCTCTCTCTCTCTTTTGTCTCTTTCTGTTTGTCTCTCTGTCTCTGTCTGTCTGTCTGTCTGTCTGTCTGTCTGTCTCTCTCTCCCTCTCTCATTTTCCAATGTGAGCTTAGATGAGTATATGTAGAGGGGCATACCCATTTATTATGGTAATAAGCAACATTCTCTTTCGAGACTCGCAGGATGTGTATAACAGCCTACCTCCTTTTTTCAGGCTTTGTGCGCAGTTATCTTCCAAGCCCGATAATGTCAGCAGGAGTTAACAAACCGGCGGGTCAGTGTCCCCGCTTATCTCCCCGCCGACGTAACTTATAGTAGCGCATGTAAGACCCGCCGTTGAGTCAGACCCTCGCCCGTGGCCCGGCGTGCGACAGGGCAGCCCATGCGAATCGCGGGACCCGAGAGCCCCGGACCCAACGATCTCGTGCATTTGATAATCTAATTGGTCTGCGGTTCCTCCTGGTCCGTCGAACACCTGAGGAACGGCTCCCCCTACAAGGCATTTCAGGGGAACATTACCGAAGGAATCGTTAAGTCTTGCGAATTATTGGTGTGAGCTGCGGGTCAGAGGTGATAAGAGACAATTAATGACAGAGATGGAGCGATTATGCCGACTTACCTGGAACAAGCAGAGTTACGAGGCTTCACCGCGAGAGGGACAGACCGAACGGTGTCTCGAAGCGGTCGATTTTGGCTTCGTTTCGAAGAAGGCGAACCGTGATCCGGACATCAAAGCTATTTATACCACAGCATATACAATCTAAACCAAACTAAAACATCCTAAATCCACAACCCAAATTAATGACAAAACCAAACTTGATAAAAACAAAGAAACGAATCCAATGCGAACCTAAAGATAGCATCAACGAAACCGGACGCGAGGTTGGGGCGGGCAGTAGCGCACCTCGGTCAGAAAAGACGCCGTATTTCACAGGCGCCTCGTGTCCATGCCAGCTGGAACTAAATTTAGATTACGACCGAGGCTTCCTACGGTTTCCTACGGTTTTAACAGCAAGACCGTAAGCGACGACCGGCCTATTGAGTCGGGCCTACAATAAGACCGGTGACAAGATGAGGTTCAAAATGAAGAGAGGCACAGTAAAAAAAATAAAGAAAAAAAAATATGAATCTGTACTCTATTTCGGTATCAAATCTGAAGAGACATTAATAAATTTTGATAAGGCAGAGTCGTCATTTAATCCATCAGGTAACGTAAATCAAGGAGAAAAAAAAAATCAATCAATCAAAGACATGTAACCGAATTGATAATCCTACAGTAACAGCAAAGAACAATAACGGAAAATATCTTCAGACATTTTTGGATTCCGATTTCACTCTGTATTTTATCTAGAGCTTGTGATTAATTCAAAATTAATTTCGCTTTCCCAGTTACATCAGTAAGAAACGGTTCTATTGTATTTGAAAAATTCGGGTGTATAATATTTATCATCGGGAGGACATTATACTTTATTATCACTGATTTTAGTATAATTGCAGTTTTCCTTTTTGTTGTCGTGATTCTTGCATTTTTAACCACTCCATGACCATCATCTTCAACTTCATCTTCCTCCTCCTCCTCCTCCTCCTCCTCCTCCTCCTCCTCCTCCTCCTCCTCCTCCTCCTCATCATCATCATCATCATCATCATCATCATCATCAGCATCATCATCATCGTCATCATCAAATCACCATTACCTTGTTATCCCCCCAAACCATCTCATTCCACTATCACCACACAGTTACCATAAAAATCATTTCACCAACACAATCACTATACATTTTATCACAAGGTCCAAGT
>NC_061823.1:23190595-23195595 GCF_019202785.1 Penaeus chinensis
AAAGTCAGACCTAACCATCAGTAGCTGTTGCGTCACGTGGAGGGAGCGATGCTTCACAACATGTAGCGGGCGTACGTTGATGGAAAAGCTCATCCAGGGAGCTAACTTCAAATGATAATAGCCATAAGTCAAGCTTAATCAGCGCTTCATCTCCACAATGGTTGGCAGATCTGGTTTCCGGCTGGCTGATTGAGCAGGATGCAGCGTTTTGAATTGTCTGTCTGTTTGTTTCCATGGCGTGTTTTTATCAGGGGATTCACAGAATTTGATATTATTTGTCCATTTTTTGGTTTTTTTCAAAATCTTCTATTCAACATTTTTATTAGAGTGCAATAATACTGATATTGGTATGTCAAGTAAAAACGCGCTTACACTACTTGCAAATGCCACTGACTATATGCATACATAAGTACTCCACACGCACGCACACACACATGCACCCCCCCCCCCCCACACACACACATATACACAATATATATTTCTGTATATATCTATATTTATATATATGCATCTCTCTCTCTCTCTCTCTCTCTCTCTCTCTCTCTCTCTCTCTATATATATATATATATATATATATATATACATATATATGCATCTCTCTCTCTCTCTCTCTCTCTCTCTCTCTCTATATATATATATATATATATATATATACATATATATATTCACATTTATACATATATGCACACACACACACACACACATGTGTGTTTATGTGTATGTGCGTGTGTGTAAGTATGTGCATATACACTTTTCTGTGTGTGTGTAAAAGAAAATAAGTATTCAATATAACGTCAATAATTATAACTGCAGCAAAGTTACAGCATTAGTAAAAAAAATTGTGTGCATATGAAAAATAGAGTGATTAAAGAGAAAAGTAAGTATGATTTATTCCCATCACTTCGAACCCTAGCAAGCATAATTGTAAAGCCATCAACAACAATAATGACCCCGATACCATTTAAGAAAAAACATAAAAAAGAGCCTAACAATGGAATAAGCAGTGCTAATCATGGCAATTGTGAAAACATATAAACAGTGGAGATACTGAAGATAGAGCGAACAATAAGGCAACAATAGCAATACAGGAACAAGTCTTAATACAAACAGCAGTGGAGTTAAGTAGCCCCCTTGCAGGATGCTGGGAGCACACGAGTCTTTCCTCGCAGACGAGGCGCAGGAACCAGTAAATCTTTCTCTCGGCCTCTGTCTTTGTCTGTCTGTCTGTTCCTCATTCTGCCCCTTTTTTCCTCTCTCGCTCTCTTCCCTTTATTTGTTTACTGTTTTATTTTATTTTATTTATTTATTTATTTTTAGTCTTCCCACCCTCTTACACTCTTACACTCTCCCCTCTCTCTTTCTCACACTCTCTCTCGATTTCTCTCTCTGTCTCCCTCTCTCCCTCTCCTCATCCCTCCTCTCTCTCTCTCTCATTTGTTTTGTTATTGCATCCACCCTCTAAATCACAACGGAAGGAAGACCAAAAGAAAGTAGCAATTACCGGTTTCTTTTCTTTATCTCCCTCGGCGCACTGAGATGGCGTTAGGGACAGAGACAGCAAAGGGTACTTGAATTTATACTATAATTATTTCTTTGTTCTAACAACCTTTTTTCTTTCTTTCTTTTTTCTTTTTCATTCTCTGTCCCTCTCCCCCCCTCTCTCTCTCTCCCTCCCAGCGGATGAGATGCCGGGGAGATAAAAGAACCGAGGAAATGTTTATTCTCTCAACATCAAATATTTTATGTTGCTACGGCGATCGCCAAAGGGCTCCTGGAAGTGGGGAGTTGGAGACGGAGAGGGAGAAGGAGGGGGAGGTCAGTGCTGGAGAAGGTCACTGGTGAGGGAGGCCACAGGGGGAGGAGGTCATTAGTAGGGGGTGGGGGGGTACTGATGGAGGAGGTAACTAGTGGGGGAGGTTACCAGCGGAGATCACTGGAGGAAAAGGTCACTGGCAGGAAAGGTCATTGGTGTGGGGGGGAGGGGGAGACGTCGGAGAAGGAGGTAGAAGAAGAGAAGAGAAGAGAGACACTGACAAGGAAGAGAAAGAATGTAATGAGAAGAAAAGGGTGGAGGAGGAGAAGGGGAAGAAGGAATAGATAAGAGGAAGGAATGGAAATATCGAGAGAAAAGTAAGAAGAACGAAGCAGAGTACGAAACAAAGAAGAGGGATAAAGGGAGGAAGAAAAAGGTCGAGGAGGGTCTTCAACCGCCTCTTGTTCCCCGACCTTTTGTTTGTGTTTCATTTTGTAACTAATACCTTGTATTTTCTTTCTTTTTTCCTGTTCTTTTTCTTTTTCTCTCATTCTTCTCGGCTCTCGGGCTGGTGGTCCTCTGCTCTCCATGCTCGCCGGTTGCTGGCTTACGGTCTCTCTCTCTCTCTCTCTCTCTCTCTCTCTCTCTTTGTCTCTTTGTCTCTCTCTCTCTCTCTCTCTCTCTCTCTTTCTTTCTCTCTCCCTCTCTCGCTCTCTTTCTCTCCCTCTTTCTCTCTCTCTCTTTCTCTCTCCCCCTCTCTCTCTCTCTCTTTCTCTCTCCCTCTCTCTCTCTCTCTCTCTCTCTCTCTCTCATTAGATGTCATCAATTATAACAGTGATGATAATGATAACTACTATGATTATGATAGTAAAGTTATTAATATCATCATCATTGTTATCGTTGTAATCATCTTTACAATTATTATTATTATTATTATTATTATTATTATTATTATTATAAACCCTATTATTTTCATTATTGGTACTGTTATAATCATCACTATTACAATTGCTTTTGTTGTTGTTGTTTTTATTGTTATCATTATTGTTATTATTATTAGTAGTATTGTTATTATTTCTATCATTATCATCATTATCATCATCAATATTATTATTACTATTATTATCATTATTATTTTTTTATCATTATTGTCATCATTATTATTATTATTATTATTATTATTATTATTATTATTATCAACATCATCATCATTTGTTTTTTTTATTACTACTACCCTTCTCATTATCATTATCATCATAATTGTTATTATCATTATCATTATTATTATTGATAACAATAGTAATACTATTAAAGATAATAATAACAATAATAATGATTATGATTGTAAATATTATTATTATTATTATCATTATTATTATTATTATTATTATTATTATTATTATGATCATTATTATTTCGTATCATCATTATCACTAGTATATTTGTTGTTATCATTATTATTATTATAATCATTATCATTATTATTACAATTATTATTATTGTTATTATCATTATGATTATCATTATCATTATCAGTTGTAGTAGCACAGTAGTAGTAGTGTTATCAATATCACCAATACTGTTGCTGTTATTATTATCGTTATTGTTATTATCATTATTATCAATGTAATAATGCCATTAATATTACTATTATCCCTAATACTTTAATTGTCATAATTGCCAATGTTTATAACCATATTCATATTAATAACATTATTTTCATTCTCACAATGATATGATAATGATGATGATAATAACGATAACAATAATAATAACAATAATAATGATAATGATAGTAATACTGATAATACTGATGATAATAATTATAATAATAATAACGATATGATATAACGAGGATATAACGATAATATTCATTGGAATGGTAATAATATTAATAATGATAATAATAATAATGGTGATGATAACGATGATAATAGAAATTATAACGAAGATAGTATTAATACCCTACAACAAAAGTAATGATAATGATAATAATGGTGATAATAATGATAATAATAATGGAATAAGAGTTATCATTATTATCATCAAAACATCGCTTTTATAATTCTTTCTCCCGCCTTCGTTTCTCGTATTATTCCCATTCCCTCCATTTATCATTTCGTTTTATTGATGCTCCAGAAGAGAGAGAGAGAGAGAGAGAAAGAGGAGAAGAAAGGAGATGAGTAATGAAGCAAAGAGAATGGAAGGGAGAGGGAGAGAGAGAAAGGAAACTGGGGACTAAAGAGAAAAGAGAAGAGATGGGTAAGCGAGAGGAGAAAAAGGGAAAGGGAAAAAGAGAGAAGAATTAAAGGATGAAAGAGAAGAAGAATGGAGGATAAAATAAGGAAAGAGAGGAAGGGGAATAAATAGTTGGAAAGAAGAAAAAATCACGAAGAAAGATAGAAAAAAAGAAAGAGTAAAAGGGAGGAAACAAATAACAAACAAAAAAATAAAAAATGAACAAGGGAACTGATGAACAATGAAGAGAAAAGAAAGAAAATTATTGAATGAAAATGTTTTCTTTATTTTTTTTTTTTGCGGATATTGTCTTTCTTATTGTTATTATTATTATTATTATTATTATTATTATTATTATTATTATTATTATTATTATTATTATTTTTATTATTAGTTTTATTATTATTATTATATTTTTTTTGTTATGATTATCATCACCATTCTCACTATCATTATTACCATTATTATCATTAATAATATCATTACAGTAATATCATTGCATTAACATCATTGATGATACCATTGCCAGTATTACTACTACTACTACTATTTGTATTATTATCACTATCATTATTATCATCATGGTTTCTTTTGCTTCCCATCTCTCGCTCTTTAGTGCTCTCTCTTGGTTTCTCTCTTATTTTCGTTCTGTGCCATCTCTACTTATCAGATTATTCACCATTTCTTTTTCATTTTTTTCTTATCTTATTCTCACTGAATTTCTTGTTAAATAAAATCAAACTAAATCCAATTTCTCTTTCTCTCTCTCTACCTCCATCTAACTTTTTCTTTTTTCCTATTTTCCTTCTCCACCACTTTCTCCCATTCCTCTTTTTCCACCTTCTCTTACTGCCCTTCTACCTCCTCCTCCTCCCCCTCCACCATTTTCTGCCATTCCTCTCTCTCCTCCTCCTTCTCATGTTTTCCTTCTTTTTCTTCTTTCCCTTCCTTCTCCTCTTCTCCTTCACCATTTTCTCCCATTCCTCTTCCTCCTCTCCCATCATTTTCT
>NC_061823.1:23196857-23199357 GCF_019202785.1 Penaeus chinensis
AGATCTGATTAGACTAAGAAATATACAAACAAATATTTGTCTGGGAAAATATTTATATAAGTCAGAGAAATATGTCAGACGTACGAGGCATTTGATTTCAGTAAAAAAAGAAAACAGATTTGATTTCAATTACGAGAGATTCGAAATCGGAACAGGAGGTAGATGGTAGATAGATAGACGGGTAGATCTGACGGACTCAGAAGGATACAAAATAGATAGGCCTGGGATTATGATAATGTAAGTCGTAGAAATATGCCAGACTTCCAAAGCACCGATTCACAGGAAGAGGCAAAGGTCTGGAATCGGAATAGGGGGGCATGGCAACCTTTCATAGTATTAATGATGATAAATGAATGTAAAGTGCAGAAAGATAATCGATACAAGACGGCAATTTTAAGGCAAATAGGCCTGTGGAAAATGGTAGCAGTGTAAGGTGGGTAGGCCTATGCGAAATGCGGGGTTGAGTGGACACAATCATCACTAAACGAGAAAGGGGGATAGAAGAAGGGTGGAGAGAAGGAGAGGAGGAGAGGATAAGAAGAGAGGAATCAGGAGAAGGAGGAGGGGAGAGATAAAGAGAAAGAGAAGGGAAAGAGGGAGTGTGGGACAAGTGAATGTAGCGTTAAAAAGGGGAGAGAAGTGAGAAGCAAATAGGGGATCTAGAGAAGAAATGTGGATAAGAGAGGAAGGGAAAGAAGGAGGAGATAGAGAGAAGAGGAAGAAGGGAAAAAGAGGGTGTGAAGATAAGAAAAAGACCACTCGAAAAGGTGGTGAAGGAAAGGAGAAATAGAGGAAGAGAAGAGAAGCAGAGAAAACAGAGAGAGGAGGTCGACGCCAGCCACTGTGTTGTGAAATGACAATCAAATGCCATTATCCAAAAATATATTTCCATAAAACCATTTCCCCAGAAAATGAAGACCGACGATTACAGAACAAAATCTAAGAAAGAAACGAGGCGAAGAGGGAAGGGAAGAGAGACAACGGGGGATCAGAGCGGCGCAAGGGAAATCCCCCAAAGCACGTGTTCTTACAAGCATAGGGAAACGACCCCTTCATCAGCTGATCCCGAAGGACTTGAAAGGATTCTACGGGGTGGTCGCGTTTACAGGTCCCGTGAGCGAGGGGCGTGCGTGCTCATGTCAATCATTTTTAATTGACCTTTTTTTCTATCGTTCAAGTAAAAAAAAAAAGATATGTATATTGATTCATTATCGTCGTTCACCTGTTATTTTTCCGAATAATATTGACTTCGTTTGATTCTGTTTCGTTTGTTTTTGTTTTTCGTTCATTCACTAGTTTATTCGTCTGTCTGTTTATTGCCTTTTTGGTTATCTTATTGATTATCTTTATTCTCCTTGTTCTGTATTTTTCTAGCGTATTTTGTCTGTATGTTTGTTTGTAGGAAGCGATCAGATACAACGATGAAAATATGACATGATGCAATCCGTATTTCCTTAATTTATGTATATTAGCCTTCACAATTTTCCAATTATAATGGCAGAGACATCCCGAATATTGTTCATTAGACGCGATCAATGTACTTTTTTTTTTTTCCCTGTGTGAGAAATGATGATGAAGTAATGACAGAATGATATAATGTAATCGATGTGTTGGTCGCCCCGCCCTCCCGCTGAGTGATTAAGCGTGTGCGCCCTTTGCTCGACGCTTCTGCTGACACTAGGTGGTGCGAGCGTCAGCCGGTGTCAGCAAAGGGTTGGCTCAACGACCCCCCCCCCTTCTTGTCACCCCTCCTCACCCCCCCTCCTTTTTCCGACCCCGCTTTTCTCGGGACCCTATACCCCTGGCATGACTCCCTTCCCTCCCCCTTTCCCCCTCCTTCTATCCACTCACCCTTCTCTTAAAATGTCTTCATCCCTTGATCCTTCTCTTCCCTTCTCTCCCTCTCCCGTTTTCATCGCTCCCCATATCTCCCTCATTTCTGTTCTTCTTCCTCCCTTCCTGTTCTTCACCTCTTTCCCCCAAATCTCATTTTTCTTCCTTCCCCCTCCTCCTCCTCCTCCTCCTCTTCCTCTTCCTGCCCCTCCTCTTCCTCTTCCTCCTCTATACCCCAAAACCTCTTCTTCTTTCCTCCTCCTCCTCCCCCTTTTACCCCCTTCCTCTTCTCTCCCCCATTCTTAACCGACTCATCCTTCCCAGTTTCCTTCCCCCCCTTCTCTCATTCCCCTTACCCCCTCCTCCACCCATTTCCCTCACCCCCTCCTCCTCCCATTCCTCTCACCCCCTCCTCCTCTCGTCCCCCTCACCCCCCTCCCGCTGACCCACCCCTTCCCCAAAGCTCCCCGACCCCCCACTGAGACCAATAAATCCATCAGAAGATTAATCAAAATCTACAGTCTCATTTTCCGCCAGCCTTGTCTGTTCCCCAAATCCCTTCCTTCTATTTCCCTGTCTCTGTTTTTTTTTTTTTTTTTTTTTTCTTGTCTGTTCTTTCTCTGTTCCTTTGTCTTGTTTTTTAATCTTTCTTCCTCTGTTTCTCTGC
>NC_061823.1:23204357-23219796 GCF_019202785.1 Penaeus chinensis
CCAGCCTGTTGTGCTTAGGGATCAGATTCCTTTGCGTTCCGGGGGAGGGGAGGGAAAGGGGGGGGGGGTAAGGGAGGCCGTTAGGAGTGGGGAAGGAGGAGGAATGGGGGAGGGAGGGCAGTAGGGGTGTAGAGGAAGGGTAAAGGGAGGAGGGAAGGGGCAGGGAAGGCAAGAGAGTTGTAGGGGTGGAGGGAAGGCTACAAACACAGGAGGAAGTGAGGAGGGAATGGGGAGGGAAATCTATTAGGAAAGGAGGAAGGAAGGATGAGAAGTTAACAGAGATTCGGAAATGAGGCAGACGGGAAGGCCAGAGAAGGGGATGGAAATCGGGAGGGGGGGGGGGAGCAGCCAGTCGTCACCAAGGGCGGAAGGGTTAGACTAAAAGGGGATCCAGCAACCCGCCTTCAAGGGATCCCAAATCCCCTTTGTCGGCCCGAATTTCCCGCCGGCAAGGACGAGGCGGTGGGGGATTCCTGGGTGGGAGGGGGAGGAGGCGAGGAGGGGGGGAGGCGAAGGGGCATGCGCTTGGCTTGCAGGGGTAGGGGTGGGAGGTTACCTGAGGGGGGCTTAGAAATCGGGAATGGGTAGGGGAAGGAGGCTTAGGAATCGGGAATGGGATTCGTGCTTAGGGAATCGGGAATAGGTCGGGAAGGAGGGCTAAGGATGTGGGAATGGTTTTAAGGAATGGGTTAGGGAAAGGTGCTAAGGATTCGGGAATGGGATTTTCTTCAGGACTCTTGATCCAGGAATGGGATATTCTTGAGGGCTATTGATTCGGGAATGGGATTTTCTTGAGAGTTATTGATTTGGGAATAGGTTGGGGAGGAAGTTTGGAGATATGGGGAAGAACTAAGATTACTAATGATTCGAGGACGAGGCGATGGCGACTCTGGGGAAAGGGGGGGGGGCTGAAAGGGGGATGTCATTTAAAAAGGCTTACTTTGGGGGGGAGGGGTGCTTCAGTGCAGACTGGCTTCGGGGGGAAGGGGGGGGGGGGTCGTAGCGTCGAAATGGCAACTATGTTCCTTCCTGTAAAAAGAATCACGAAATTGTAAACATCTATCAATATATTTTTTCCTCCGTTTAAATGTACTTGCTATTATTTGTGTTGCTCATGAGAAGTATATTACTAAGTTACCATTTTTATATTTTCTTATATTTTCAAAAGGCGAATATGTTTGAATGTCAGAGAGCATATTTGTCATTTGCGACCTATAAACTGTGAAATAAGGTATACCCGTGGGACACGGAGTATAATGTTGATAAACAAGAATTCCTTTCTTGGAATAGTAAGCCTATGTCCATTTCAAAATAGCTAAATAATCTACAAAAATATCCATATCCATCCCAAAATACAAAAAAAAAAAACAGTTACCTCTTCCCTTCTTTTCATTATTCTTTTTTTTTTTTTTTAATCTCAAAGAAAATATCAACCGCAGAAATTCCCGGATGAGCGAGATAAGACAGGATGAGGCTTCGCTGGAGCCATAAACCTGCGCCGTAACTCATATGTAACTCACGCCGGTCCTTCCCTGGCGATCGCGGTGGTCTTCTGGAGGCGGCGCTGGTGTGGCGTGGCGTGGTATGGCGTGGCGTGGTGTGGTGTGTGTGTGGTGTGTCGTGGTGTGGCGTGGTGTAGAGTAGTGCGGCGTGGCGTGGCGTGGTATGGCGTGGCGTGGTGTAGTGCGGCGTGGCGTGGCGTGTGGTGTAGCGTCGGGTGGCGTGGTGTGGATTGGTGTACGTGGTATAGTGTCCTTCCCACTCTTCGTGAGTCAATTGGCAGGGTGTAATGTGGTGCCACTTCGTGTGGAGTGGTGTGGTGTGGCTTGAATTATTTCCTTACTTTTTACTTGTCTGTCTTTTCATTAAAATTTTATTGTAGAAGTTCGATCGGCGGAAGTGTCTATTTTTCCCGCTCAATCGTCTACCAATGTTTTTATTACTAGCCTCTCTTTTTTTCTCTCTCTCTCTCTCTTTCTCTCTCCCTCCCTCCTCTCTCTCTCTCTCTCTCTCTCTCTCTCTCTCTCTCTCTCTCTCTCTCTCTCTCTCTCTCTCTCTCTCTCCCTATATATATATATATATTATTTATATATATTATATATATGTATATGCAAACGGTAATGAATGATTGATGTAAACCTATATACATACAAACAAACAAAACGCTACATTAAAAAAGTACACGACCTCCACCCCTCCCTGTCCTCAAAAAAAAGATAAAAATAAAAAATAATAATAAATCAGAACTAAAACGCACGAACGCTATAAATTCCTCCGGCAGGTTCATTGAAGAGCAAAACCTTTGAAATAGTTGACAGATCAGTTCGAAGCTTTTGTTCCGAACCGCTGCTTCGGTCACGATTCCCTTCCCTTTTGGAGAGACAAGTCGAGATCATTTCCCTCGCAGTTTGAAGGAACTCGCACTCACGCCTCTTGGTTCGAGCGGAAAAAAAAGAAGAAAAAAATAAACGAGTGGCTGTGTTATAACTAATTAAATCGTGATCGTGTAATATTTCACGGAGAGTGACTTTGTTTAATAACTTTGCGGATGGCGTTGTTTTTTTGTTTTTGTTTTTACTTTTTTACTTTTTTATTTTACAGGTAAAAAGGGTTATGTTGAGAGTCTCTTTGTAAAGCGAATGAATGGTAAGTTTTTTTCTTTTTTCTTCAGTTGGAAATTAATAGATGGTATTTTTGTACTTATTGCCCATGGCTCCCTGTAAATTTATGAAAACATTTTTTTTATAAACAATCCTTCATTTCCTGCAAATTTCCTTCCTCCCCCCCCCCCCCCTCCCCTCTTCAAACGAATCTAACCCTTGGAGCCCATACGATACGCAGGCTAATACCACTACTATCTTTGTATCTTTTTAATCCCCAGGCATGCGTGTGAAAACGGTCTTTCGGCGGGGTTGTAATAGAGGCGTTATTTGTTTAATGATGCCCCCGAAGACCCCCTAGAAGTAAAAAGAATAGCGGAAAGCGAAACACGGTTTGTAAACAAACTTTGATGCCAATTTTACGGTCGGTCGGCATTCGAGTTGCCGGCCCTAATCGTCAACCCGCGCCGTCTGGGCCGATTGGACGCCCGAATCACTTTTTCATTCACGCGGATCATTTTGTAAAGCGAGAAACGCCAGAATTCCCAAACTCATCCGGGGCGACTTACACATCTTTCATTGTGCTCGGAACATCATGTCATATCAGGGAGGAAAGAAAGAGAGAAAAAGGAAGGACGAGAAATAAGAAACGAGGCCCTGACAGCAACACTACCGCGCGCACGAACAACTGAGCATCAAAAGGCGGATTAAACGGGATTAAACCCTCCTCTCCCCCTCCCCCACATCCCCCCCTCCCCCCCGACCGCTTACCAGGCCGACACTGTATTGACCACCTTCCTAAACTTCGTCCTCCCCCCTCCCCTCCCCTCCTTCCCTCCACCCCCCCCCCCCTCTCCCCCCTTCCCCGTGAAAGACCTTCGCCTTGAAAGGAAGGGAAACAAAAACACATCGGGACCAAAGTTTGGAAGCCGCGGGACTGAAACATGAGTGAGAAATTCCCCTTTTGTCGCCATGCACAAAGGGGGGGGGGGGGGGGCGCTGGGATTGTAAGGGGAAGAGGGGGGGGGGGGAGGGCGCTAAGGTAGTGAGGGGAAGAGGGGGGGGGCAAAGGGGAAGCTGGAGGGGATGACAAGCTGACACTTCTTCCTCCCCCCCTCTCCCCGCCGCCCTGTGTCAGTCTTATATCTGAAAGGAGGCGGATCCGAGTGACATATTGACTGGTTCATTCCATAATAAGGTTTCACGGTTATGTGCTGATTGCCTTGTTCTCTCCACTGTGGCTGTCTGCTTCGTTTGTCCCTGTTTGTCATTCTGCATATGACACGAAACATTTAAAAAGACGTAAACCAACATCCCTTAACATTCAAAATACACGGAAACGCACCTAAAAGAGTAATAACAAATGGCACATGTAATGGCGTTTATATATATATATATATATATATATATATATATATATATATATATATATAATTTGCTAATCCCATTCTGGGCTTTGTTGTTTAGTAATGTACATTAGCGTGTACATTAATATTACAAATTACAATTGCAAAGATAAGGGGCGGGGGTAAATCAAATAAAGTTTAATTCAATTGAATTATAGTTCATTTCCCAGTTATGAATAGATAGAAACACAGAAGTCAAGCGTTTAATAAGTGAGGAAGGTAGATGGTTAAATTTATGTGCCTTTTTCCTCTCCCTTTTCGTTGTGTGTTTGTTTGTTTGTGTGTGAGTGTGTGTGTGTGTGTGTGTGTGTGTGTGTGTGTGTGTGTGTGTGTGTGTGTGTGTGTGTGTGTGTGTGTGTGAGAGAGAGAGAGAGAAGAGAGAGAGAGAGAGAGAGAGAGAGAGAGAGAGAGAGAGAGAGAGAGAGAGAGAGAGGGGGGGGGGGAAGAGAGAAGAGAGAGGGGGGGAGAGTGAGAGAGAGAGAGCGTGGGTACTTTGTCAAAATCATTAAATGCATCCTTTCCCATCCACTAGCACTGATAGGTATACCTCCATTTTTTCGCTGTTGTTGCTATTAATAGTTTCATCGCCGATACTATTGCTATTATTATTACCTTTTACGTCATTATTCTCCCGTAGTTGATACTACTATTACACAAGCAGCCTCTACTTAGCTCCACTGTTCTGCAATATCAGCAAAGACTTTCATGCAACTGATATAACTTATTATAGCTGCAATTCCTTTGACAGTTTACTTTTACTTCTACCACTTCCTTTGGCTATTACCACAAGCTGGCTATTAACACTACAGCTACTAATTTTGGCGATTGCAACTATTACTATTACTACTACAGCACTACTATATTAATATTTGTACTGCCTTTGGGTACGTTTACTATTACTATTGACACTATATCTGGCTCCTCTAACTAACCTACTACTAATTACTATTAACCCTACTACTATTCTATCAACGGAAATTTAATGATTTAATATCATCCAGTCCGCTGCTAATGACCAAATTATCATAGCGGAGAAAAAACAAAAACACTAATGACTTCAATAATGCAAGCAATATGCATATTAATCTTGATGATAACTAGATTACAGTGATTGACGTAATAATGAGTAGGAAAATGACAGTAATGCGAACGATCAAGAGATTGATTTAATGAATGCATTTTTATACTAAACAAGCTCGCCGTCGAGGTACAAGAGGTTGTTAATATATCACAAATTAATGTTTTGTTGTTTTGATTATTTTTTTTAAACTGTAGCGCATTTTTAGATGACTTTTTTTAAACAAATATTAGAAGGCTGGCTGATTTTTTTTTTTTTTTTTATGTTACCGAAAATTTGTAATATAAAAGAATGGCACTTGAGTTGACACGGAATATTAATGTGAAAAAAATATATATTTGCAATCTTCATGTAGTAGTAACTGGGAAAATGGGAACAAGGCATTATACTGTCATTAATTTCTCTGTGATTGTGGGAATAATGAGAGGAAATGTAGATATTTTGCATTTCTTTTGTCATTATTCTATGTATATTATTTTCTGCGTTTTTTTTTTTTTTTTTTTTTTTAATCTGTATTCTCCTTTCTTTCTTTCTTTCTGGCTTTAATTTTTCGTGTTTTTTCTTACTCCCATTTTGTTTTAAGTTTAGCGTGCCTCACTTCTTCATCTATTTCCCCTTTCTTCAGTTCCTTCTTGCGTCTCTCTTTCCGCAGTTTTCTTCTCCCATTCTCCTATTTTTCGTTTTTTTCCTCCATTATCGTTTTTTTTTTTCCAATCCTTCCCCATCCCTCCATCTTCCTTCACTTCTTCTCTTCTCTTTTTTCTACTGTTATTCTTCCTTATTCTCCTCCTTCGTCCACGTCGCGTTTCTCCTCAGACCCCCCCCCCCCCAAATACCCATATCCCCCCTCACCATCACCATTTATCTCCTTTCTTTACTCCCTTCTTTCTCTCCTCCCATCATCATCGATTCTCCCATCTCCTTTCCTTTTTATCATCATCGTTTTCACTTCATCTTTCGTTCTCCTTTTTCCTCTTGTCCATCTCCCTCCTCCCCCTCCCTCTACTTTCCTGGTCCTCCCTTTCACTATTTCTTTCCTCCTCCTCCTCGCCACCATTTATTATTTTTCACCTCTTCCTTCCTTCTCTTTACCCCATTCCTTATCCATCTCCTTACTTCTCATTTCATCAACTTCCCTTCCTCTTCCTGCCATCGTCTTATCTCAACCTTTTCCATCCCTCTACTTCTCCTCCCTGTATTCTCTTCGTCTTCCCTCCCCCATCTTTCTTCTTCCCCTTCTTCTCTCTCGTCCTCGTCCTCTCCTACCTGTATTCTCTTCGTCTTCCCTTCCACCCTCTTTCTTCTTCCCTTCTTCTTCTTCCTCGTCCTCGTCCTCTCGACCTTGAAGCCAGCCCTCAGCCACACCTTGATAAGCCGTCTTGGGCGAAGGCTGCATCTGCACTCGCGGATTCTCTCCCTCCTCCTCCTCATCCTCTTCTTCGTCTTCTTCTTCTTCTTCGTCTTCTTCGTCGCCTTCGTCTTAGGCTTATTCGTATTGCTTTTTTTTTTTCCCTATTCTTCTTTATTTCGTTTCATGTGTTTTTTTCTTATTTTCTCTTTCTCGTTATCGACTTTTTTTCTCCACTAGCATTCTCATCTCTCTTATCTCCTTCTCTTCTTCTTCTTCGTCCTCCTCACTCTTCTCCTCTTTTTATTCCTCTTCCCCCTAATTTTTCTCTCTTCTCCTCTTCATCCTCCCTCACCCCTCCTCTTCTTCTTCTTCTTCTTCTTCTTCTTCTTCTTCTTCTTCTTCTTCTTCTTCTTCTTCTTCTTCTTCTTCTTCTGTTTACTTCCTCCTTCCTTCACCTCCCTCTTTTTCTTCATTTTCCTCCTCTTCCTCCACTCTCCTCCTCCTCGTCCACCCTCAGTCTTCCCCCTTCTCTTTTTTCCTCCTCTCTTAATCCTCTTCTCTCCTCCTCTTATGTCTCCTTCTCACCCTCTCACTTACTCTCTCCCTTTACCCTCAGACTCTTCCATCTTTCACCTCTCATTTTTACTACTCGTGTTCTTTCATCTATTTTCCCTCTCTTTCTCTCTCTTTCTCTCTTTCCATATCCTCTTCTTCCTCTACTCCCTCCTTATCCTCTTCATCTTCCCTCTCCTCATCCCCTGCGACGCGTTGAGTTTCCTCGAAGCAGCAGAGATACAGGGAGATGTCACAATGAGTTGCAAATTGAGGCGATTCCATCTCCCGTTCGAGATCATGTAGGTAGGTACTGTAGGCAGTTTTGTTTTCGTCTTTTGTTGTGTTTTGTGCTGTGTTGTGTTGTTTTTTAGTTTCTGTTTTTGTTTTTTTGCTTTTAATTTTGTTTTATATTGTTATTTTTGTTTTCAGATATTAAGTATTAGATGTTCATAAATATGTAGGCAAACGTAGAAATACGAGAGTAAAAACGTAATCAAACCGACAATAATATCAATGGTAAAAATATAACAAAAGCAATGCCAAAGGACGACATAATTAATGTCAGAACAACAATACCAGTCACCATAAGGACCACACAGCCTCCCACGCCGCCATACACACGACGCAGGTAAGCAAACCAGCTTCTCTCTCCCTCTTCAAGGTCACAGCTGATCACAGTAGTCAGCTGATCACCTCGGTCAGCTGATCGATGGAGAGGCGGGTCGGAGCCTGCCGGAGGACAAGTCGTCTGGCGCAATAACTAACCAATTAGCAAAACAAGCAGGTTATCAGTTAGCAAGTATCTCTATTCACCATAAATAGCGTTTGGGTGAGAGAGGCCGCTCGTTTGTATCCGTTCGAGACTTATGATCCGTGGTAACGTACAATGCCATTTACATAGCTGCGTTCTAATGAATACCGGGCATAGAATAGCAATGAAGTTGGTGATCGGTGGCTGATCAGAGGGACGAAGGAAATATCAATCTGGTTTATGCTTATTATCATTGGTGTTATTTATGTCATGTTTACTGCAACATTTTTTTTTTTTTTGTGTATGTGGATGTAGGTGGATTATCTTTTCAGAAGCCTGCATTCTTATAACAAGCTCAAGAAGAACGGTCACCAATGTATACATTAATATTGAATTAGTCAAAAGATGCCAGGCACTCAGTACAAAGACGCATCGTATATTTGACCGATTTCAAAGATTCGAAGAATATTCAAGGAGGATTTCTCTCTCGCTCACTCACTCTCTCTCTCTCTCTCTCTCTCTCTCTCTCTCTCTCTCTCTCTCTCTCTCTCTCTCTCTCTCTCTCTCTCTCTCTCTCTCTCTCTCTCTCTCTCTCTCTCTCTCTCTCTCTCTCTCTCTCTCTCTCTCTCTCTCTCTCTCTCTCTCTCTCTCTCTCTCTCTCTCTCTTCCTCCTTTCCTCCTTCTCTCTTTCCTCCCTGTATCTATCTTTCTATCTATCTATCTATCTATCTATCTTTATATATATAATTGTCTGTGTGTGTGTGTGTGTGTGTGTGTGTGTGTGTACATATATACATATATATATATCTCCCACTATCTATCTATCTATCTATTTATCTATCTGTCTGTCTATCAATATATCTCGAACATACAACATTCACACACATACATGTATATAGATAGATAGATAGATAGACAGATATGTGTGTGTACATATGGATATATATATACATATATATATACATATATATATATATATATATATATGCATATATATATACATATATATAATGTATATATATGTATACATATATAGAGAGAGAGATAAATAGATAGATATAGATATGTTTATGTGTATATATATATATATATATATGTATGTGTATATATATATGTATATATATGTATGTATGTATGTATACATATATATGTATACTTACATATGTGCATATATATACACACACATAATATATATATATATATATATATATATATATATATATATATTGTGTGCATGTTTATGTATATATATCCTCACTCCTCTCTTTCTTTCTTACACCCTCTGCCCCCCCCCCCCCACACACACACACACACTAGCACGAATCATTAATCCCGGAACAAACTCGAGGCGACCTAATCTCTTAATCCCGCCACATAATCCGTCAACCCGAGCCCAGCAGGATTTGCCACACAAACGAAGGGTGTTAATCCGCCTTCTGCCCATGACTAGGTCCTCCCCCCACCCCCCATCTAGATAGGGCATGGGGGTGGGGGAGATGGAGAAGGAGGGGGGAGGGGGAGGTGTCGTTTTCGTGGACTTGGCATCTGTTCGTGTAAGGTCTCTCTTGAGTGTCGTCCTCCGGAGTGTGTTGGTAAATAATGCGTTTCGTTTATTAGACAAGACGTGGAGTGGCATCCCCCCCCCCCCCACACACCTTTTTTTTAAGACCTCTCTCTCTTCGTTTTCTTTACATTTCATCAACGAATCTTCACGTATCGCAAACCCACAAAAATAATTACACACGAAAAATAATAATAAGCTACAGAACATCCTATGCCATCGCCTCTTACCCCCTTCTCCCTCCTCCCCCTCCCCTTGCCCTCCCCCGCCAAATGCAAAAAAATCAAAAGACAAAACTTTTGTTCGATCTGCCAACTGAGCAACATTCAATTCATCACTCTTTATCGTGCAATACTCCGCCGTCCGTCAGTCAAGTGTTGATATGCAGATGAGGGCACTGGGTGTCTGCGATCTTCAAGGGAGTTTCGACGCTGGGCCCCTTCTCTCTCCTGGCGTCGTAGGAGGAGAGGAAGAGATGTAGGGAGCGATGATGTTCGTGTGTGGATGCTCTTGGTTTTATGGTAAGCTATTGTCTATGAATTTACAAAAAAAAAAAAAAAAATAGTAATAATAATAATAATAATAAAAAAAAAATATATAGATGAATAATGAAGTTAGGTTTTTTGTTTCTTTCTTTCTTTTGTGTCGTGTCTGTTTTCTTTGATATTGATTTTTTTCTACCTTCCTGGTTCGTTGAAGACGTGTAGATTTAGAATAAATTAATAAATAGACATTCGAAAAAAAAAAATCGAATCTTTGTTGTATTTCAGTATGTCGTCTTTACTAACAACGTCTTTCTTTCTCTCTCTCGCTATCTGTCTCTATCTCTCTGTCAGATACATATAGACAACCCCCTCCCCCCCTCCACCAAAAAAAAAGGATAGAAATAAAAAAGAATGAAGAATTAATCGTTATCCTGGTCCTCCTAATTATTCTATCCTTGTCTCCTGCGAAGACCTTTCGTGGATCTAACCGTGTGTCTTTTGTTTCAGATTAGATCAACCTTGTCACTTATCACGTCACCTTTTCTCTTTCTTTCTTTTTGTCTTTCTTTCTTTTTCTCGTCCTTTTTCTGATTATTTCTAGTCTTTTGTAAGGTAATCTTCCTACATCTTTGATAGAGTCGATGTGTTTCCAAATAATTCGTTTCTACAAAGTTTCATCCTTTTTAAGGCTTTTTCCTATCCGTTTAATTAAGGAGAATATCTTATCGTCCTCTTCGCATCTTTCTTCGCTTAACATCATCATCTTCTCTTCTGCTGCTGCTCTCTCTATCGGTTTTATTCCTTCTTCATCTTGTTCTTTTATTCCCATCACTTTATATTCCCTTCCTTTCCTCCCATGTTTCGATATATTATGTTTTCTTTTGTCATATTCCTTATTCGTTCGATATACTTCCCTCCCTCTCTCCTTTCCTTCAGTTCTTTCTACCTCTTTCTTCGATGCTTTCTAATTGAGTATCATGATGCTGAATAGGAAAGTAACATAGATCATATATCTTTTTTCCGTGTACTCGTTATTACTCCTGTAGTAATTTGACGGAAATCAGTATGAAATCCAAGAACAAATATAACCTATATGTACAAACTCAGGTGCGCATATATATGCAGATACATACACACACACACACACAGATATACATACATACATACATACATATATATATATATATATATATATATATATATATATATATTATATACATATATACATATATTATATATATATATATATATATATGTATATATATATTATATATATACATATATATATATAAATATTTGTGTGTGTATGTGCATGTGTGTGTGTATTAATATATATATATACATATATAAATGTACATAAATATATATATACATATATAAATATATATATATAATCTAATATATACATGCACACACACACACACACACACACACACACACACACACACACACACACACACATATATATATATATATATATATATATATATATATATATATATATATATATATATGTACATTTATACGTACATACATGCATAAACATATACATATACATATATATAAATAAATTAATAAACATATATATATACACACACATAAACACACACGTACACACAGATGTGTGTGTATATATATACATATATGTCTATTTTATTATTATATATATACATATATATACATACATATATAGAAATGTATATGTATGTGTATGTGTGTGTGTGTATATATATACACATTTATACATATATACATGCATACACACATACGTATATATATATATATATATATATATATATATATATATATATATATATATATATATATATATATATATATATATGCACACACACACACACACACACACACACACACACACACACACACATATATACATATATATTTATAATATATATATATAATATATATATATATATATTGGTCTATGCACAAGGGACGTATATATTCCAAATTAATCTAAATTTTCATTAACTTTTTATATTTACACCTGGTCATAACCCCGCAGCAATAACACGAATTAAAAGCCTCATATATCTTCTTCACAATCGCAAATCAACTTGAAATATTATGGAGACAAGATTTATGTCCATTTACGATGAGATGTTAATTGCTCTTAAACTACTAGATAAAAAAAATAAAAAACAAAAAAAGTCGTGGTACGTTTCCCCTGAATTATGAGCGTGATTGATGACTCATTATACTTTACATTTTTATATATCCATTTCAATTCGTTTTCGATTTCGCTGATGTGATATTAATTTTTATACCATTTGAAGATATGTTGTAATGAAGCTTCTTCATATGATGACTGGAATTGTTTATGCACACTCACACTCATAAACGCACACACACACACACACACACACACACACACTAACACTAATACACACGCGCATACGCACACGCACACACACACAAACAGACAATACACACAAACGCACACACACACACATGCACACAAGTGCACTCACACGCCCGCACACAAACGCATATTACTGCAGAATCAAATTAATCTAGAATCATTATTGTCATTTTCATCACCAAGTGGAAGTCTATAAACGTCCTCTTTCGGCTCTTTCCCCTTCCAACTTCTCTGAAAATTGCCAGGATGAAAATTGCACCTGGAACATGTTAAAGGCAGAGAGAAATCAAGCAAGAGAGAGAGTAAGAGAACAAGAAGGGGAGGAAGAAGGAAAGTAAGATGAGTGCAAGATCAGATAGCACCAAGAAAGAGAAAGAGACAGACAGTCAGAGACAGACAAAGACAGAGAGAAAGTGTGAAAGAAGGGAAAAAACGGAGGGAAAAAGAGAGCAAACTACGATGTAAAATCACTATATTCTTTGTTACTTAGTGACAGAGAATGCTAACAATACATGCGATATCACATAAACACGCTATAAGAGCAAACAAAACTTTATCCTCCGATTTGTTTAAATTAATTTCATCTTCATGAAATATATCCCTAAGAAGAAATACAACGAAGTAAAAAGAAATTCAAAGAGATTTCCTCTACTACAATTAACAATTCGAATCTATAAATATTTCGAGCATCACACCCCTTCCCAAGCTCTTTTTCGAGGCAAAGACGTGATACTGTCGATGTTCTCGGTCGAGACGGGGGAAAAATTACCCATTAAGAGCGAGAAGACAAAGCACCATTAGAAAACAATAGACGATCGGGTGTCTGGATTATGGAGAATTGCGCACTAAAGTTACCACTCTTCTTTTTTTCTCTCTTTTGGCACATTACATTATCCAAATATTTATTTCTCATTTTTCTCTAATCTTTATTGGTAAGTGGAACTTGTAATTCACATTTATATCTTTAGCATTTGTCCTTTGTTACATCCGTATCATATTATATGACACATAAAAGTGGAAGACAAAGAGCATTCATGAAACAATAGACGACTGGATTCTCCAATTATAAGGGAATGACAGTTTAATTCTTTTGTTTCGACTCTTTCTCTGTGCTTGCGTCTGGCCTTTAGTGCTTTTGCCTCCCTCTGTGATGTCATATATAAATGATAATGATCATAAAAGAAAGGAAGAAAGGAAGAAAAAATATATGTCCCAAGGCAGATATACTGAAGGAGAGGCAATGTGACACGGTTTTACGCAGTAACATCGAATAGCGCTGTCATGAAAAAACTTTGAGGAAGCAGCAAAAAACAGTCTTATGCACTGGCGATATAAGACCTTTCAACAAGGATTTCGTAAATACTACAACACAAGTTTAGGATCAGTACTTAACAATAGTTAAAATCACCGAGAAAAGTCTGGGTTCGTGTTGTAAAATGAAGACAAAATGCATTCTTCGTAATTTAGAAAAAATAGATTCTATAGCAGACCAAAAAGTGAGGTTCATGTAGTCTAATAATGGTCTACTTAACATGTAAATAATGCCACATCTAGAGTAATTACGGTCAATTTGAAGAGACCGCTTAGGCATGTGCCATGGTCGTCTACCGATGCGTGTACGAGACTCCGTATAAGCAAACTAAAGAGAAAATCCAATATTTTCTTCAAACACTTGGGATATTCAGACTAAACATTGCCAAAACCTGTGAGAATTTTTACCTAAAACACGCATTAAAGAGAAATATATCTCTAGCAGGATATTTACGACGGAAATTTACGCCTCCGCAACCGTTTCGGACGAGTGGAGTCAGTGTTTATATGCCCCAAGTCAGCGGTTGTGGAACCAGACGCCCGGAATTGCCGCCGAGAAAGTTATCTCGGAATTATTCCTTAATTAATACATCTCGTATCTTACAATCAGGCGAGATGGGAAGCGATTGTGAACAAATGTAAGGGAATAAATAAGTAGTATAGGAAGGAGCGAGAAATAGGAGAAGAGACGTAGAGCGATGAAATACGAAGGGAGAGAAAGAGACAGACAGGAAAACAGATAGTAGACAAACAGGCAATCCGAATAAAAGAGAGAGATAAAAACCGAGAAACAGTGAGGGAAAAAAATAAATAAAAACCAAAAAAGGAAAAAAGAAAATCAGCGAAACACAGGAAACAAAACAGTAAAAAAACAGCGAAAGAAAATGAAGAAAAGCAAGAAAGATCGAGAAAAGAGCATTAACGCTTGTCCTCCCGGCGGCTGCGGCGGCGATGGCTGTTGGAACATAATTTGTTTACGCGCAGACCGGTGTGACTTCCTCCTCGATCGCTCTATTGCCGCTATTACTCGCCGGCCCCGAGTCTGCCATATAAACCTGCGCCGCTCCTCCGTCGCAGTCTCTCCGGTACTCGCACGCGCTCACTGTCGCCATTTCTCTCTGTCATTCGCTCTCTCTCTCTCGCTCTCTCTCTCTCTCTCTCTCTCTCTCTCTATATATATATATATATATATATATATATGTATATATATACATAAATATATATGTGTGTGTGTGTGTGTGTGTATGTATATAATATAATATATATATATATATATATATATATAGTATATTTGTGTGTGTATGCATATATATATATATACATACATATACATTTATATATATATATATATATATATATGTGTGTGTGTGTTTATATATATATATATATATATATATGTGTGTATATATATATATATGCGGGTGTGTGTTTGTGTTTGTGTTCGTGTTTGTGTGTGTATGTATGGATATATATATATATATATATATATATATATATACATATATAGACAGATACATAGATATACGTGTATAAATATACTGATACATAGATATACATGTATATATAGACATACACACATATACTTAAACAGATATACATATAGAGGTAGATAGAGATACATCTATATTTACACATCTATACATCGGAACACTTGTATCTATATCTCTCCTCCCACGCCCGCAAAGGCGAGAGGAAAGCCCGACCGACCGAGGGGCATAAAAATGTCCCCGTGGCAGCCGGGCGCCCGAGAAGGCAAATCGGCAGCCGTTCCTGCGGGACAGACAATTACCGAGGCATCTTCAGCGGCCAATAAAACAGCCTCTCGCGAAGGCCAGCGAGAGGAGGGCCTTCGCTGCCGCTGCTTTACGGGCGCCGTCACTCGAGCACAGCGTCCCTCGGCGTCCTAACAAGCCCCGGGCCGATTAGCGTCGCCGGAACCTGACGGCGAAATCTTTCTA
>NC_061823.1:23219896-23227396 GCF_019202785.1 Penaeus chinensis
TTCAAATAAGTGTAAGGAATTCGAATTTTGTCTTTGGTCATTGAGTTAAACAGATATATCAGATATAGATTTCAGAGTGTAATATGTAAAAAATATGTGAATGAGAGAAACTATGTTCTTGTGGATGTTTTAATCTTTCACTGAAAGTCTTCTTTGTCTGAGGAGCTAAGGAGTTATCAACGTCAATATCATTCACGAGCAAATTAATTATCATAATAATCTTCTCGTGTATCACAGATATCTCCTTTCTTCTCTCCCTTCTTTGTCGTCTCCTGCGCTGCACCTCCTTACTTTCTTCTTCATTATCCTCGTTCTCCTCTTCGTCCCCTTCTTCCATTCCCGGCCATTAGCTGCTCGTGCCGTGGCTAAGAACCCCACCCCCCCTCCCCCTTTATCCCACCCCCACTTCCCCCTTACCACACCCCACCTCCCCCTTACCACAACCCCCTCCCCTTACCCCCCCTCCCCAAGCAACGCGTTATACTGGTCACTTTACGTCACTTGGGCTCGTGTTACCCCCACTTCCCCCCCTCCCCCCCTTCAACCATCCCCCAACGTCGGTTATCCCCCCCCCCCCCTTCTCAGTCACCCTCAACCACAGGTTTCTCTAAATCCTTGTAATTTCGAGGAAGAGCGAAAACGAAAAACGAGAGACACAAATAAGACAGTGATAGGGAATGGGGAGAACAAGCGAGAGAGAGAGAGGGGGGGGGGGGGCAGACAGACAGGCAAGCAGACAGACACGCAGACAAGCAGGTAGACAGAGATAGAGAGAGAGAGCGAGAGACAGACAGACAGACAAACAGATAAAGATAGAGGGGGGCGGGAGACAGAGAGAGAGAGCGAGAGAGAGAGAGAGAGAGAGAGAGACAGACAGACAAATACAGAGACAGGAGAGAGAGAGAGAGATAGAGAGAGAGAGAGAGAGAGAGAGGGGGGGGGGGGTCGTACTATGACCAGCCTTTCACCCTCCCACACATCGCCCCCCCCCCCACCTCGCACATGGACTGGACTTCAACCTACCCCACATCCCCCTACGCCCTCCCTCCCTCCCCTCCCTGCTCTCCTACCTCCCTCTCCTTCCCCTACTTCCCTACCTCTCCCTACGCCCCGCCACCCTCCTCCCTCCCACCACCCCCACCTTCATCCCTCCCACCACCCCTCCCCCACCCTCCCCGACCCCGACCCCCTCTCCCCCTCCTGGACAGGTCGTCAGCAGCAGGACAGGATAACAAATAAAAAGCCTGGACACGTAAAAGCCGACCGGACGCCCGCGCTAAGTGGCTTGCGGTGGGCGCTCTGACGGGGAAAGAGTGGGTGTGGGGGCGTGTGGGCGGGCGGGGTGGGGGGTGTTGGGGCAAGGGGAGGGGGGTAAGAGGAGGGGAGGGGGTGGTGGGGCAAGGGGAGGGGGTGGTGGACCAAGAGGAAGGAGGGGGTGGTGGGGCAAGAGGAGGGGGTAAGAGGAGGGGAAGGGGTGTGGGGCAAGGGGAGGGGGGGTAAGGAGAGGGGGGGGCAAGAAGAAGGAAGGGGATAGAGGAGTGTAGGGTAGGGGACGAGAATCAAGAGGTGGGGGTTTTAAGACGGGTGTGGGGGGGGGGGGGGTTAGGGGAGTTAAACTGGGGTTGCGTGGGGTAGGGGATGAAGGGATAAATGGTAGGGACACATGGGTAGGGGATGAAGGGAGAGGAATGTTAGGGTTGGAGTATATTGAGGTAAAGGAAAGGGTAGGGGGATGTTAAAAAAAAGCAAAATAATGCAGAACCATGCATGCTGGGGTGATGGTGGGGGTTGTGAGAAAAGATGTGGTGATGTTGGTTCATGTTTTGATAGATATAACCATGGCGTTGGGGGCGACGGATAAGGATGGCGGTGGAGGCCCCAAGGATGATGATTATAAAAGCAAAGCTGAAAGGAACTGTTTAAGTTTTTCTTCTTTCATCTCTTCATCATATTTTTCCTTTTCTTTTTCTTTTCTCTTTTTCTTTTCTTTTTCTTCTCCTTCTCTTTCTCCTTCTCCTTTTTCCTCTTGCTTTTGTTTTTTTCCTTTTCTTGTTCTTATTTTTCTTTTTGATATTATGATTATTATTACTATTATTGTTCTTATTATTCCACATCTTTTTCATCATTCTGCTTCTTCGTCTTCACTTCTTCTTCTTCTTCTTCTTCTTCTTCTTCTTCTTCTTCTTCTTCTTCTTCCTCTTCATCTTCAAAAACCAAAGCATAAGTATAAGTACTGTTACAATTAATCATAATGATGACTATAATGATGATGATGGTAGAAATGATGAGCTAACAACAGATACAAACAATTATGACAGTAACGACATTAATGTATATGATAGGATGATGATGATACCCATGGCAAAAATGGTAATGATAATAACAATGATAATAATGAATATATCAACAACGATAATGATGATATTAGTCACAATACTAATGTTGATGATAATAGCGATGATATTAGTCACCCCAATAATGAAAATAATAAAGGCAGTCTTTCACAAAACCTCGCCCCCATTAACAAGCAGTGAAGCGAGACAATGGAGAGTCTGAAGTTTCCGAAGCCGAGTGAACCTCCTCCGAGCTGTTAGCACATCCTGTCAACGCCGAGTAATGTATTTCAATGTGTAATTCGATCTCCGACCCGAGGCGGCTGGACTCCATATGGCTGGCTCCCTGGCAACGGCACCCACAGGCGTATCTCACTCCGCCGCTGCTCTGCTTGATCTCGGGGTAACGGCTTAAATTTTGTTTTTTCCTTTCGTTTTCTTTCTGGTTTTGGCACGTCTGTTGGTCTTATTGTGTTTTTTTTCTTTTTTCTCTTTTTGGATTGATGGTTTGTGGATGTTTTTGTTTGTTTGCTTGTGGTTGTTTGAAGCTGTTTGTTACTGTTGCTATTGAGGGTTCTTTAAGGTGCAATTCATCAGAATTTGAAGGCGAGATAAGTTCCCTTTATTCCCAAAACGCATATCCGAAAGCGAGGTTGGATGGAACGTCACCCGACCTGAAGAAAAAGCGAGGGAGGGAAAGAGGCGAGCAGCCTGCCTCTGCCGCCCACCCACACCCGCCCACACCTGATACAGTCCCATCTGTTGCTCTCTTCCGCAGGTGCTACGCTCGGTCCACTTGCCGCCACCTGCAACACACGACGCCGCTTTGTGAGCTGAAGGCGCGACGTGCGTCTTGTAGGCCAGATGTTGCATCCAGTGTCACCATGCTAACCCTGTCACATCTGTTGAAAAGATGTACGTACGTGAGTGTGGTGATTAGTTAATTAATGAACAGATGTTATATAAGATAGGAACAGATAATCACAGGAAAAATTACCTATGGTGTATCAGATCGAAATAATGTTATGATGTGAATTATAATACGTGCTGCACGAAATGCTTTGCTGACTCACTTGATAATAATTATCACTAAACTCAATTTCCAAAATCAGTAAAACGAGATAAATAGATTAATTGGAATGTGTTGGTTATCTTAACAGAAAACCAGTTTTTCAACATGATTATTCATCAAACCGCTATGAATTCACAATTTGCTTTTATCTTTTCACCATGAAAGTAGATAAATAAATCCTTAACCATAATGATGAATTAGTGTTCAATGATATCCTTCTGAGTCATATTGCACACACATCCGGTCAGTTGCTGTCCCTCACCCCGTCCTGCAACCTGCAATTATGTCCTAGAGTAATCTACATCTCCAATAATAGATTACTATTCAATCTAACCGGCGGACGAGATGGTAGCGGAAGGTCATTCGGTGAAATTACTTCTAATTGAGACATAATTGTGCCTCGAACAAGCCTCATGGGTAATTATGGTCGAGGGGGGCGGGTCTTGTCAGTCTTAGCCACTCCCACATTTTTTTTCTTTCTCTATTTCAAGGTTTGTTTAGTTTGTCTCTCCTTTTCGTTTTTTTTTTTTTCTTTTCTTTTCAACTAGCTCTCATTTGTACTGTATATATACATATATATTGTTTAACTCTTCCTCCTTTTCTTTATTCTCTCTTTTAATTTTCCTTCTTCCTCCAATTCTCCGACTCGACTTCTACCCGTGTCCTTGATTTTGTCAAGATGCCAGAATCGACTAAAAATACAGGAAAGGGGGGGGGGGGATATCCTTCTATTGTCAACCAAATAAAGAAATTCAAGGTAATGTATACGGACACGCACATCTGTACGTACACAAGAATAAAGCATGTATATACATTCCTACGCATATGCACGTATATGCACGCATAGGCCCACATAGGTATTAACGCAAACACACAAACACACACAAACATATTCACGAACACAGGTCTCCTTAAACCTATACACACACACACACACACACACACACACACACACACACACACACACACACACACACACACACACACACACACATACACACACACACACAAACACACACACACACAGGAGTACAAAAATACACACAGACACGTGGACACTAACAGTCACGTACACATAACTCACTGGGACAAACACACACACGCAAATCCATCCGTTAACGCACACAGACGCACACACAAACAAACGATTAAACACAGATACAAACACACATAAACATAAACATACATGTGGAAAACGCATCTTAAAGCACATACAAAAAAATAAAAATAAAAAATTATAACAAACACAAAGAAAAAAAGAAGAAAAACAAATGTATATAAAAATACAGGCCGTAAGAAAGAACGAAAAAAAAATATTCATCAGAACACAGACCGAAGAAAGGAAGAAAGAAAAAGAAATATAAGCGAAGACCAGGCCTAGCTAGCGTCGCCAGCACAAGCACTTTACTCGCTGGCTTCTTCGACCAAACATGTTACTCCGAATGTCCTGTCAGAGAACAATACAGCGACTGACCCTCCGAAGGCCCTGCGGTTCACCCTTGGTTTCGGCCACCCATTGTCCACTCTCTTCCTCTCCCCCTCCCTCTTCTTCCTTCTCTCTTCTTCCCCTTCCGCGAGGCCTTCTCTTTCCTCTCCTCTCCTCTGATTTCAAGGTATTTGCTGCACTTTTTTGTGTGTGTGCTTCCTCTCTTCTCTTTCTCTTCTTTCTCTCCCTTTTTTCTTCCTTCTCCTCCCTATCCTCTCCTTGTTTTTACCCTTTACTTTGCTTTCTTCCTTTCTTCTCCCCTTCCTCCTACTTCCTCCTTCGTCGTGTCCTTACTTCCCATTCTTTGTTTTTCGTTTTTTCCTACTCGCATATTCAGCAATTATTTACTTTTCTTTTTAGTTCCCGTGACATTTTAATCATGTTTAAACATTTTTTATCGTTTTTAATTAAATTTTCCTTATTTTATTCATTCATTTCGTTTTCCTCTTATTTCGTCTCTTTACCTCGTTTCCTTCTCTAAATCTCTTACGGTTTCGACAAAAAGGGAAGCCGGTAATGATGTTATTATTATATAGGAATAATTAGCGTGAAAGTATTATCAACGGTTTCATTAATGACGACGATCGTTATTGCGATGTCGGCGTTTAATCATCGTGATTAAGGATGATAATGAGTGATTACTCGAAAGAGATCGCTTTTAATGATACGACCAACGAACCCGGAAATTACTAGTTGTACACCGGTAACCCAATTACTCCTAACGTATATAACAGCCCTGTTACACGCCTACACAGCCCACAAGCCACGCCCACATATCTGTTTTTTGATTTTTTTTTATTCCGATTTCTCGAACTATTTTTTTTTTTTTCTACTCGTATGATTTATACGTTTGATTTATTATTTTCATATTAGTTATATATGTGTTATGCATACCAAGTACAATTGCGCCTCGTCTGGTCTACTTTCTTGTCATGTTGTTTTGTCCTTGGGCCATTTCGCATCTCCCTTTCTTTCTCTATCTCTATTCCCCATTCGTATTCACTTCTTTTTTTTTTTTTATCCTATTCCCCCTTCCTCTCTTCTAATCATCCTCTCCCTCTCTCTCCCTTCTCTTACCCCTTCCTTTACCTCTCTTTTCTAACCCTCCTCACCCTCCACCTCTCCCTCCCTCTTCCTCCATCCACCTCATCCCATCCTTCACCCCTCCCCCTTTTCCACCACTTCCCCCTTCCCCCATCCACCTCTTCCCATCCCTTACCCCTTCCACCCCTTCCCCCCCTTCCCCCATCCACCTCTTCCCATCCCTTACCCCTTTTCTCCATCCACCACTACCCATCCCTTACCCCCTCCCTCTTTCCACCCCTTCCTCCCCCTTCCCTCATCCACCTCTACCCATCCTTCACCCCCTCCTCCTTTCCACCCCCCCTAATCCCAACTCCCCACCCCTTCCCCTCCCCGCCTCCCCCTCCCCCCTTCCCCGTCCTCAATTTGTCCGCCCTCGATCTCTCCCTCCGGGCTCAGACGTCCACACGCCCACGCCCTCGAGGCATAACAGGCGAGATCGATAAGCCCCTATAACAAGCGAATGAACGATCGCGAACATCCGTTGAGCCCATATACTTAGGGAAGTTGATCTCGCGTTTGATCTCGTCAGTTTGGGGGAAAAGGGGAAAGGGAGTATGAGAGATAGAGAAAAAAAAAGGAGAATAAATGAAGACAGAAAAGGGAAATGAAAAACAAAAACAAGAACAGAAAGAAATGAAATCGAAAATAAAACGAAAGAAAAAGAAAGAAAGATAAAAAACAAATAAAGGAGAACGAAAGATCGCTAATTAAAGATAAGTAAGAAAGGTAGAATGAAAAGAAAACAAGAAAAAAAAAAAAGTCGAAAAGAAAAGAAAAATCTCTTGCCCTAAAGACGGTGCCCGAACCAGCTGTGACACGGGCGAGTGACAGCTGGAGCCAGACAGGTGTGGAAGGTAGATGATGGGAAAGGGGTGGGGGAAGGGGGAGGGGGACGGTGAAGGGTGGGTAGGCGGGGTAGGGGGTCCGGGCCAAGGGGAAGAGGAGGGGAATGGGTTAGAGGTAAAAGGGGGGTTGGGTTGGCTGGGGGGTGGGGGGTGGGGTCGACTCCTGGTCTGCGCCCCAGGTCACTCTCGTGCGGGTCAGCTGTGCACCGAAAGACGAGAGAGAAAGAGAGAGAAAGGAGAGGGGGGAGGAGAGGAGTGAAGGGGGGGCGGAAAGGTAATAGATCCCACAGAGAAGGCCACCGGCTTTGCATCCTGCGCTGTTTTGAAAGTGTTTTTTTTTTTTTTTTTTTGACTCCTTATGCCTTAATGAAATAGAATGATGTAAGACCACCCTCGTTTCTCCACTGCCCCCCCCCCTATCCTCTTCCCCTGCCCCTCCCCCTACTCTCTTCCCCTGTTATTTCTCCCTTACCCTCTCCCCCTACCCTCTCCCCCTACCCTCTCCCCCTACCCTCTCCCCCTACCCTCTCCCCCTACCCTCTCCCCCTACCCTCTCCCCCTACCCTCTCCCCCTACCCTCTCCCCCTACCCTCTCCCCCTACCCTCTCCCCCTACCCTCTCCCCCTACCCTCTCCCCCTACCCTCTCCCCCTACCCTCTCCCCCTACCCTCTCCCCCT
>NC_061823.1:23229896-23232396 GCF_019202785.1 Penaeus chinensis
GTTATCATTATTTTGATCTCTCTTTATCTCTCTCTCTCTCTCTATCTATCTATCAAACTATCTATCTATCTATCTATCTATCTATCTATTTATTTATCTATTTATTTATTTATCTATCTATCCATCCACCCTTCTAGCTATCCACCCATCCATTTGTCTATCTCTCTGTTTATCTATCTATCTTTCTATCTATCTAGCTGTTTTCCTCGTTAGTTTCATATTTTATATTTTTTCGTCTTCTTTTTTTCGATTTGTTTCTATCATTATGGTCTTCCTTCCCATTTTCACTCCCTTAATTTCCCTTCGCTATTTTTCTCTCTTTTTTTTCTCCTTTTTTTCCTCTCTCTCTCTCTTATCGCGTTATAGCGTGTCCCTCCATCTTGCCGTAATGGAAGCGTCATTGAGCGAGCGAGCGAGTGTGTGTGTGTCTGCGTGCATGTAAGTGCAGTCGGCCGTTGCTCGAGGAGCGCATCGCCAACCCTTTAATCGCAAAACAATATCAGACTTTAGCGTGAAACTAGAGCCCACGCCCCCTTCCCCCTCCCCCCCTCGCCCCCTCGGATTCTTATGACCCCCCTCCGCCTCCCACCCTCTGCCTGTCAACCCCCCCCCCCATTCCCCCCGCCTCTTATCCTCTCCCATCACACCCACTACTCCCCTCGCCACGCACCCCCATCCCTCCCTACCTATTTCCCTAGCTCCCTTCCCCTCTCCCACCCCTCACTACCTATCTTTCTTCCTCTCCCCCACCCCTCACTACCTATCTCCCTTCCTCCTCTTTCAATCCCTCCCTCCTTCTTTCCCTCCCACCCACTCCTCATCAGCTATCTTCCACCTCCTCCCCCTTCCCTCCCTCCCACTCCTCCCATTTTCCTTCCCTCTTCCTCCCTCCCACCTCTCCTTCGCCACCTTTTCCCCCCTTCCCTCCTTCACCACCTTTTCCCTCCCTCCCTCCTTCCTTCCCTCCCCTTCTCCCCCCTCCCTCCTCCCTCCCTCTAGCCCCTCACCCCCATCCCTCCCTCTTTCCCCTATCCTCCCCTCCTTCCCCTCCTCACGCTTTCCCTTCCCCCTCCCTCCTTCCTTCCCTCCCCTTCTTCCCCCTCCCTTCTCCCTCCCTCTACCCCCTCACCCCCATCCCTCCCTCTTTCCCCCATCCTCCCCTCCTTCCCCTCCTCCCTCTTTCCCCTCCCCCCTCCCTCCTTCCTTCCATCCCCTTCTCCCTCCTCCCTTCTCCCTCCCTCTACCCCCTCACCCCCATCCCTCCCTCTTTCCCCCCTCCTCCTCCCCGCTTTCCCCCTCCCCCCTTCTAACCCCCCCTCCCCCCTTCCACCCCCACCCAACCCCAACCCCAGCTCCGAAAACCGCGTGTCTGGCGCAGAGGTCGAGCCATAATAAATCCGTCATGCCACGTTCGACCATAAATTAATTGCAAGATACCGACCGGCTCGACTTAATAGAAATTCCGGTAAGTAAGTAGGGTGAAGCTTCAATGGCCAGAGAATTAATACCAGTAATCATGGATTCTAAATTATAAGGGGGGGAGGGAGAGCCGCTTGAGGTGCCGAGGAGGTGGGGGGGGTGAGGGACAGAAGGAAGGAGGAGGAAGGAGGAAGGAGGAAGGAGGAGGTAGGAGGAGGAAGGAGGTAGGGGGAGGAAGGAGGAAGGAGGAAGGAGGAAGGAGGAAGGAGGTAGGGGGAGGGAGGAGGAAGGAGGTGGTAGAGGGAGGAAGAAGGAAGGAGGTGGTAGGGGGAGGAAGGAGAAATGAAGAAGGAGGAGGTAGGAGGAGGAGGAAGGAGGAGGAGGGGGTGGAAGGTGGAGGAAGGAAAAGGAGGTGGAAAAAAGGGAGAGGAGGTAGAGGTGTTGGTGGAAGAAGGAGGCATAGATAGGAGAAGGGGAGGGAGAAGAGTGAGGAAGAGGTGATGATGGTGGAAGAGAAGGAGGAGGAGGAAGGGAAGGAAGTGGGAGGGAAAGGAATAAGTAGGAGTAATAGGAGGAGGAGGAGAAGGAAGACAAGAAAGATGAGCAAAGTAGAAAAATGATGAAAAAGAAGAAGAGAAAGAGGGGAAAACAGAGAAGAAGAGAAGGGGGGGGGGCAAAAAGCAGAAGAGCAGGGCAGGACTTGAAGGGATTGAAACCCTTTCCCTCCGCGACAGGTGGCGAGCAACAAGCGAGCATCGCACCGGATCCAATCCTTCATATTCAGAGAAGCCCTTTATTTCTTCCTTTTCCTCCTTCTTTCTCTCTTTTTTCTTCTTCGATTTGTCTTCCTCGCGCCCCATTCGATAGCTAACCATTTACGTATTTTACAGGAACATAGCAGATGTGGCATGAAATTCCAATTGTTCTTCTGGAAAGACTCGGTGGGCTTCGTTCCCGGGGTCGAAGCTTCCAAAGGCTTCTGGTTGTGTTGCTTCGGGATTCGCTTGGGCGGGAAATGATAGGGGAAGGGTAGACGGAAAGAGGGAGGGAGGCAGAGAGAGAGAGAGAGAGAGAGAGAGAG
>NC_061823.1:23239896-23242396 GCF_019202785.1 Penaeus chinensis
TTTAGCCAGTTTGCCGTTTCCGGGGAAATGTGTAATAAATGGAGTCTTTTTCCATCGTCAGAAGGCAATTTTCGACAAGCGGAAATTTTAACTTGTGCAGCTGGAGATGGTTTATGGTGTTGATGAGAGGTGCGTGTCTCCGCCTTCCCCTTGGATGCGTCAGCACCTCGCCTGTTTTGTCCACGGGGAAAACTGTAATGATGATTTAAGGTACTCATATACGTGCACAAAAAATCGCACGTACACACGCAGGCAGAGAGGGAGGGGGGGGGGGTGAGAAAGAGACAAACAGACAAAATTATAGAGAGACGGAGACAGTGGGAGAGAGAGAGAAAAAGGGAGAAACAGACATACAGAGAGACAAACAGACAGACATTGTGTTAAGAGTGTTGCAGACACAGACATAGCTACACACCTATCAGTCAAGCTTGGCCGTTTAAGTGGCCCGAATTCTCACACGCAAAAAATCCCCCTTTTTTCCCATCACCTGAGGGAGAGAAGTTAGTGTTTTATACGTTGATAATAGCATCAAAAGACTTCATAAGATTCAGCTCATTTACAATCTGTCAGCCCCACCCCTCTCTTTTTCCTGCATCTCTTTGATAAATGACATCCGGTAAAGATTAAACAAAGGTTCTCGATAGATTTAAAGTGCATCAATCATACATACGTGTTTCATAGAGAAAGATAGATTCTCTGTGTAGGGATAAATGCACGTTTATTGCTCAATCTTTAAGAAAAAGGACGAGGAGGAGGAGGAGAAGAAGCAAGATCTTAATTTCTTGTGATAGTTTTTGGAATATGACAGGCATTATAATAAAATGATAAGTTGGTGCAGTCTGGCTGAATCCTGCACTTACGAAGGGCGGTTTTGGGAATCGGTAAAAAAGGCTATAACTTTAATCTCTTCATTTTGCACAGCAAAAAAACTGGCCAACACCATATATAATATTTAAGAAAAGTAACTATAAAAAACGAGAAATAAAAAGGACATAAATCGCTCTCTCACTTCCTTCCTCTCTCTCTCTCTCTCTCTCTCTCTCTCTCTCTCTCTCTCTCTCTCTCTCTCTCTCTCTCCTCTCTCTCTCTGCATTCTCCAGACAGTACCGATCCGTGGCGTGACCTCTCCAGCCCAGAACGACCTCGCTGACACACAGACAGGCAGCAGACGCCCGCCAGTACCCCTGGGAGAAGGCGTTTCCCAAGGTGGGGACTGGGGCCTCCTGCACTTTCTTATAAGACGTTGGCGTATGGAGCAGATAAGGGGAGATGGAAGTTTATGAAGGGAGAGATAAGAAATTATGGGAGACGTTTGTTTAGGGGGATTTTGACGATATTTAGGAGGAGCCCTTTGTAGATCTGGGGTGTTATCTCGCGATTATGATTGTTGCGTGTGAACGAAATTTTATCTACATTCTACCATTTCTTCAACTCATATTTGGGCAAAACTGTATTCCAACCTCTAATGACATGACACGTTTTTCATACTCTGTCCTTTTGTCATGCACGATCTCATAATTAGGGGCTTCCGAATGGCAAATTAAGATTTTTTCAGGAGCTTATTAGGCCTTGAGGTGCGGTCTTATTCTAATAGACTCTTGATGACCTGGTATACTGGGGGGAGGAGAGGAGAGGGGGAATGGGGTGGGGCAATCGGGAAAGGGGAATGGCAGGGGTGCGTACGTGGAGAAAGATAATAAGCAGGGAGGCCTATGTCTGATGGAGGCCTATGGCATATGGAATGCTGGTGGTCTTAAACCCTTAATGAGTTTATTGTTTTCCCCGAAGAGTCCAGATTGTTTGCAGAAGATGAGTTAATGGTTCATTAATGAAAGGGGAGAAAATGACTACTGATAATTAGCCAAAATCCGAGGGAGAGAAATGGAGTGTCACTAATGGTAAATCACGGCAGGACCTCATTAGGGGATTGGGATATACTTCTGTGTATAGATAAATGCATGTGTATGATCTTAAGTATATGCAGTACATGAATCTCTATGTATACATGCCAACAAATATATGCACATATGCGCTGATTGACTGATAACTAGACACATTGAAGAAGACACACATGCATATATAAAGATATATATGAATACAGAAACATGTAGATACATATAGATATACCTATATAGAGGTATAGAAATAGATAGATCCTCACATAACTTCGCAGAAACCGCCACAGCGCAGTAATTACCTTCCTGCCCACCAGCCAGGGGCGAGGAGGTCTGGCAAAGGCATTAGCCCTGAAATGGAAAATGGGAAGCGAAGGCTAAAATTATCGAAATTTATTTGTTCCTTATTAAATAACTCGGGTAAAAGTCTCCCTCTTACTTCCGTTAATGGCAATAGATGTGCACACAAAGAGCATCAATAATGGTTGTTTATGGCTTTATACGGCGAAGATATCTTTCAACGGAAGGTGCATGGGCGGGAGCAATCAGGAAATCAATTTACCAAAATTACAAGTCATTTTAGATTTAAAAAAAAAAGAGTTTTT
>NC_061823.1:23251238-23253738 GCF_019202785.1 Penaeus chinensis
AAGTGTATATGGGAGGAGATAAACTTTGCTTATCAGATGGGCCGAGGATGACTCTGCGGTCCGGGGCGCATCGCCGGGTTTTATTAGACTTTGAGCGTGAAATGTGCAAGTCTGCTGTATTTTATATTGCATTCTCCATCAGGCCATATTCTAAAAGTTGTTATAAGAAATCGAAGAGCATTTAGTAAAATTATACCTTGAAGTGTTTTTACTTAATGGGAACAAGTTTTTAAAGATCATCAGCGTTGTTTCAAAAAACATGAAGCAATATCCTTTCATAAACCCTCCTTTTCTTTTATCATGCTCTCTTAAACAGGAAAATAATATATGTTTAATAGTAAGCCAGCATTTACCACCTAGGAAGAAGCATAGTCTAATGCAAGCGGACAATGAATATAACTAATTAGCACCGTGGGGAGTACATTGCAACCTGCACGGGTGTATGTAAGCACATACCCAGGCCGGCAGAGGTAAATACATAGACGGCCATGACGCACATAACGAAACCACATGCATCTCTCCATCCCTGCATGAATAAAGAGGTTGAATTCGCCAATCAGGCAGACAAGATGATCCTGCCAAGGAAGGCAAAGGATCGCAGAAAAACCCTTTTGTTACGTGAGAAATGCGTGGACGGCGACATCGACCATGGGAAAGAGAGGAGGGAGAGGAACGTCCCTCACATTACCCAAGAGATAGAAGAAAGAAGGAAGAAGAACGGACAGGACTGAAGGCGGAATAGGAGGTACAGAAGGAGGAACAAGAATCAAGGGGGACCGCAGGAGGCATGAGTAAGGAGGTAAGGCAGATCTACAGCTCTAAAGAAGGACAGGAGGACTCGACGAAGATGATACACTAAATCCTTTCCTCTCCCCCTCCCCCTCTCCCCCTCCCTTCCGAAAATGACCCCCAGCCATTACCTCTGTCTTTGTCCTGCTGGCAGTCAGCCGCGGGACGCACACACTACAACTTCGCATGAGGAAACAATGGTGATAATTTCGCTGTTAATGGGTTTTCAGGCAAGCAGAAAATTGCCAGGAATTAGATTAGTGTTCACAGATAGTTAACGACCACGGACGCCTTTAAGTTTTAAGAATTGCTGGTATGATGTTTGGAATGTTTAATTTTTACCTTTTACGATTTGCTTGTGGGGGATTAGAGAGAGAGGAGAGGTGAGAGGGAGATTATAAAATTGTTATCATAGAGGATTGAAGATAAAAACAGCGAAAATGTGTCTTCTGTCTTGTATTAACCTAGTGATATATTCATTAAGATGACTCGGATGGTAATAAAATGAAGATACAGAGACCAAAGTATGTCAGACATTGTAAAAATTTGTTGTTTTTTTACGCTCGTTTGGGGTTAATATTTGTGATACTCATTTAAGTGCTCACAAAAAAAAGACAAATGAGGAAAAGGAAAGGATAAAGCATGGAGAATAAACAATAACAACAAGAAAGGGTTTTCATCACTTGATTTCTGAAAAGTGAACTTTCTTTCGCAATTTTCCTCTATGCATTTTTCTATATAGAAAATAATTTTCTAATATTAGGATATAATGGAATAAATGAATAATGATAATTTATAAAAAAGATAAATGAGTAGTCAAAGAAATAAATCAATCTGTGGATCAATCAACAGATTAGTTTTAATTTAGAAGATACACAAATTGATAAAAAAGGCATTCCTCATAAAAAAAAAAAAAAAATATATATATATATATATATATATATATATATATGTGTGTGTGTGTGTGTGTGTGTGTGTGTGTGTGTGTGTGTGTGTGTGTGTGTGTGTGTGTGTGTGCGTGTGTGTGCGTGTGTGTGTGTACATGAAACAAAGAAAAAGGTATACATCGGTGAACAGCAATAATACAAGCAAATGAAAGCAAATTAACTTCCCGTCAAAGACAAACTAATAACAATAGAAAAGTTTTCTTTTTAAAGGAAATTAAAGATCAATCGAAAATCACAACAAACATGCAACTAAAATCAACAGAAATCAAACCACACAAGCTTATAATAAATAACAAGAAATGAAATGCGAAAAGATATATATCAAATACACAACAGCATTACCAAAAATATATATCCTTTTATGTAACATCAACAACAACAGAAACAACAACAACACAACCAAACGCCTCCCCTCCCATACACCAACACTATTGCACATTCAACATGCAACGCGGCCGGCAACACGCAAGGCTCAACGATGGTTACCAGAACAGGCGACTCCTCCTTATGTTTTGCTGTTCGAAAGTAGACCACGCGCGGTGACTCGTCATCATCACACACGGTAAGAGAGAAGCGCCTCTCGATTCGTTTCTTGTTTTTCTATTGATTCCTTTTCATTCTTTGTTGCTGATTCTTGTTTTTTATTGATCCCACTTGACTTTTTCTTGAGTCGTTCTCGTTCCGTTTGACTCTCCTGGACTCGGTTTGATTCCTCTCGATTTAACTTGATTCGTTTTGATTACTCTTGATTCTTTTTGACTCGT
>NC_061823.1:23261238-23263738 GCF_019202785.1 Penaeus chinensis
ATAGCATGTGGACCGGGATGGTCGGATGCCTGATGTATTTGTGTGGGGGAATGAAAGGAAGAGAGAAGGGTTCGTCATTTCTTCTCTTTCTGTCTCTGATTCTGCGTCTCTCTCTCTCTTTCTCTTTTTTTCTCCCTCTCCCTCTCCCTCCCTCCCTCTCTCTCTCTCTCTCTCTCTCTCTCTCTCTCTCTCTCTCTCTCTCTCTCTCTCTCTCTCTCTCTCTCTCTCTCTCTCTCTCTCTATCTCTTTCTCTTTCTTTATCTCTGCTTCCCACCCTCCCTCCTTCCCCTTCTCTCTCTCTGGCTCTCTCTCACTCTTCCTCGTCCCTCCCGTCTCTCTTCTCTAAGCGTCCTACTCTCCTGTATAATTCGCCTAGGAGCAAATACCCCCATACATCACGTCTTGCCAACTCGGCCGCCTGTACCTGTTGGCCTCAAGTTGTCTGGCCCGCAGGACCTCCCCCTCCCGTTACCTTCTGCTAAGTGTTAACTGAGTCGTCTTTGTATGTTTCTTGTAAGATGAAGATCGCGAATACAGATTTAAGAAAATATATATATATATAGTTCTTTGCTGTATGAAAATTGAACATACGTCAGCATTCGAGGATTCGTGAGACACAAGTGAACGAATGCAGAACGGAGAATGAGACGAGAATTCTACAGCCCACAAGTCTCTTTCAGCAAACCATTAAAAATACCAAATATATACTTCCCTTTCATTGATTACGACAGTCGTGATGGAGGCCCCACCGCCTGGCATCAGTCAATAGGCAATCGCGGAGGCGGACGAATAGCAAGGGAGCAATAAGAGAGTCACAAGGCCCATATTTGCGAGCTATGACAAATGGGGAACGTGTGTGGGGTAAGCCGGGAGCTGCGACCGCCCACGGACCACACAGGCTGAGCCTCCCCGAAGACGCAACTGGAATGCACGGGATCGCTGCTCCCCTCTCTCTTTGTCTGTCTGTCTGTCTGCTTGTGTTTCTTTTCGTTGGTATGTAGGTCTTTCACTTAGTAGGTATGTATGCCCTTCACTTTGTATGTATGTTCTTCTTTCTGTTTGTCTACCTGGTCAATCTCTCTTTATCCCCTTTCCCTTTCTCTCTCTTACTCCTCTTTCTCTCTCTTTCTTCGTATTATTATTTTTCTTGTTTTCCTATTCATTTCTTTTTTATTTTCTTCTTTCCCTTCTTCATTTGTTTTTACTTTCTTCTTTTTGTTCTTTCCCTCCTCTTCCCCCCCCCCCCCCACCTCCTCTTCCTACTCCTCCTCCTCCTTCTTCTTCTTCTTCTTCTTCTTCTTCTTCTTCTTCTTCTTCTTCTTCTTCTTCTTCTTCTTCTTCTTCTTCTTCTCCTCCTCCTCTTCCTCCTCTTCCTCCTCTTCCTCTTTCTTGTCCTGCCGGCTCGCCACCGAGGGAGAGATGAGGAAGTGGAGACAATGCGAGCAAATTAGCATAAGGTCAGACCCTTGTTCCGAACCCTAGGCAAGTGTCCCATGTTCTCGTCACCTTTCCTCTCCTTTCTTCTTCCTCGTTTGAGAGAGAGAGAGAGAGAGAGAGAGAGAGAGAGAGAGAGAGAGACAGACAGACTGACAGACAGACAGGCAGACAGACAGACAGAGAGTGAGAGAGAGAGAGAGAGAGAGAGAGAGAGAGAGAGAGAGAGAGAGAGAGAGAGAGAGAGAGAGAGAGAGAGAGAGAGTTGGGTGAAGAAGCACGCAAAATAAATGGAATACGTGACCTTATATTTTGGTGGTGCTAAGGTAGATGGGGGGGGGGGGGGGGGTAGTAAAGAGGATACGCGAAGGAAGAAAGAAGAGAAGACAAATAAGAAAGAAGATGGAAGAGTAAAAGAGGACATGAAGCTCTGGAAAAGGAGGGGGTTAGTGCGGGGAGGAGGAGGAAGAGGAGGAGGAGGAAGAGGAGGAGGAGGAAGAGGAGGAGGAGGGAGAGGTGGAAGAGGAGGAAGAGGAGGAGGAGGAAGAGGAGGAGGAGGAAGAGGAGGAGGAGGAAGAGGAGGAGGAGGGAGAGGAGGAGGAGGGAGAGGTGGAAGAGGAGGAAGAGGAGGAGGAGGAAGAGGAGGAGGAGGGAGAGGTGGAAGAAGAGGAAGAGGAGGAGGAGGAGGAGGAGGAGGAGGAGGAGGAGGAAAAGGAAGAGGAGGAGGAGGAGGAGGAGGAAAAGGAGGAGGAGGAGGAAGAGAAGGAGGGAGAGGTGGAAGAGGAAGAAGAGGAGGAGGAAGAAGAGGGCAGGAGGAAGAGGAAGAAGAAGAGAAGTAGGAAAAGAAGGAGGACGAATAGGAGGTCGAGGAGGAGGAGAAAGAGAAGGAAGAAGAGGAGGAGGAAGACGAGGACATGGTCGAGGAGCTGGAGGGGGAATAATAATAATGATAATGATAATAACAATGATAATGATGATGATGATGATAACAATAATAATAATAATAATAATAATAATAATAATAATAATAATAATAATAATAATAATAATAATAATAATAACAACA
>NC_061823.1:23281238-23288738 GCF_019202785.1 Penaeus chinensis
GGACAAGTAGAAGAAAAAAACACACTAAGAAGAGATAGAAAGAGTATGAAGAGAAAGAGATATGAATAAAAGGCCAAAAAAGGCGAGAGAGAAAGAAGAGAAAAGAGAAAACAGAGAGAGAGAGAGAGAGAGAGAGAGAGAGAGAGAGAGAGAGAGAGAGAGAGAGAGAGAGAGAGAGAGAGAGAGAGAGAGAGAGAAAGAAAGAGAGTGAGGGAGGGAAAGAGAGAGAGAGAGAGAGAGAGAGAGAGAGAGAGAGAGAGAGAGAGAGAGTGTGTGTGTGAGAGAGAGAGAGAGAGAGAGGAGGAGGGGAGAAGAAAAATAAGGGAAGGAGAAGGGAGTAAGTGCGACTGGACGTGGCTTGTGATTCTTGCTTTCGGGTCTTGTCGTCCAGTAATTGATTGGCAATTCTGACTTGGGAATGAATATAACCCTTGCCTTTTAAGAGGAACGTTTCGCTTTGATCAAATCGCATATATTTGAAAGACATGACGGAGATATGCTTGATAGCTGGATGATTGGATGCTGGAGATAATAATGATAACAAGGTTCTCTCTTTCTCTCTGTTTCTGTCTCTCTCTCTCTGTCTATCCATCTATATATCTATCTCATCCTCTCTCTCTCTCTCTCTCTCTCTCTCTCTCTCTCTCTCTCTCTCTCTCTCTCTCTCTCTCTCTCTCTCTCTCTCTCTCTCTCTTTCTCTCTCTCTCGTTCGCTCGCTCTCGTTCCCTCTGTTTCTTTTTAATTTTGTTTATAATTTCTCCCTTCGTTTTTTGTTTTTGTTTTTTTTTTGGTATCGACTACTTCAAGCAATACTATCTTCTCTCTTATTCTTTAAAAGGAATCTCAGAACGCTCATGATCATAATATCAATGTCGTTAGTAACGAACATAGCATTATCCGCAATCTAACCTTTCCTGAAGATGAGCAAGAATAAAATATTAATCTTTTACAATGCATGTAAGCAAAATGTAAGCACTGTGCGTCTGGAACAATGATATCAATAATGTCCAGGTTATCAGTGGAAGATATATCAAGAAAGAATGAAATAAAAATGACAATAAAGTTTGTGAATGGCATTGATGATCCTATTAATAGAAAATTGATAATAGGGATAGGAGTAAGAAGGAAAATAAAGAAGAAAAAAAAATAGGTGGTGGAGTGAGGATGAGATAATCATACGATAAAGGGACTGAAGATTATCATATAAATCAAAAGGCAGTCAGTCCGGACATCCAAAAGCTGAATCTCTAGGGGAAAAAAATATATATCATAAGCAATGAATACTATAAGAACAAAAAACCTAAACATTTCTTTTCAATTTCTTTTCAAAAAGAGTCACCCAAGCGATCTCACTACAGGAAACCTTTAAACATATATATATCCTGCCATCATGTGTGCATATTTCGAGTCCCTCAGCTCTTTATCGGAGTCCCACGCACCCTTAGGAGAGTCACAGAGTCAACCCTGTGATGAGACAGACCTGATGAATGGCTGCTGAGTGTCGATTTCTTTAGCATTCGTAATGGTCCCCCCTCGACAATAGAAAACGGAGGACGGTGACAAATGGAACGAGCCAATGGCAGTGGAAGCTTCAGCAATTAGTGTCGGCTTCTCTTTAACCATGGGGTATTTTAGGGACAGCGATCTTTTGTTTGAATGGCTTTTGTTTAATTGTCTTTTCTTTCTTTATAAAGGCTAAGGGTATATGGAGAACAGGGTAGAGGGCAGGAGGGTACGACAGGGTAATTATAGAATGTATATTCCCTTGTTTTGGCGGGAGAGGTGGATGGATGGAGGGGGGGCAGGGGGTGATGTGGAATGGGGGTAAGGAATGGGTAAGAGGGGGAGGGAAGGGATGGGGATATGGGGGAGGGATGGGATAGGGGGGAAGGTTCTTTTCATGTTGGGTCATTCTCATTCCTGGGAATAATTATAGCCATTGTGTGGTTATGTGTGACGTGATGATTAACTGTGATGGCTTGGGAAGTCTGGCGTTGATACAATTAAGACTTCAGGGAGTGAAGAAGATCCTCTATTGGCTCGGAAGGGAGGAAGGGAGAGAAATATGGAGGAAGAGTGAGAAGGGAGAATAAGTGGCAGGAGAGAGAGGGGGGGAAGGAGAAAGAGAGCGAGAGATAGGGGAGAAACGACAGAGAAAGAGAGAAAGAGAGAGAGAGAGAGAGATAGAAGAGAGAGAGAGAGAGAGAGAGAGAGAAGAGAGAGAGAGAGAGAGAGAGAGAGAGAGAGAGAGAAGAGAGAGAGATAAGAGGAGAGACAGAGACACAGACAAAGGTAGACAGACGCAAAGAAAGAAAGAGAGAAAACGAGATACTCCGAAAAAGAAAATAACAAAACGAAGCAAGACAGACAGAAATAAAGACAAGAGACAAAAAATAAAAAAAGACGAAGGAGAGGAAGCATCACAACAACAAAGGAAAAAAGCCCCTTGTGTACCGCTCGCCGTGACTCGCACTGTTATTGTTGCATGTTATGAACTTAGCGCCATTGTCACTAAGAAGGATTATTTGAATATCATTAAGAATAGAAGCGATGACAAGTGTATTATTATCCTTTATGGAACTGCCATTGTTATGATCCTCATCGTCAACAATGTCCATTAACACCATTTTTATTGGCGTTTCCTTTGATAGTGTTATTATCATCTTTGTTATGTCTGTTTCCATTGTTATCATTACTGTGGGCTATCTGCTGCTATCGTTTTGAAATTTATCCTTATATTATGTTTTTTTTACATTAGTTGTGTGTGTGTTTTACTTATAATCATTACTCTTAATGTCACCATTATTATCGGCAGCAAATGTCTTAGTAATTATAGTAAAAGCTATAACAGTATTTCTAATTTCTATTGCATTATCGTCAACATAATTTTTATTACCATGAGTATTATTGTTGTATCTGCGATCAATATTGTTATTATTGTCTGTATTGCCGTGATCAATAATGCTCTTATATTTGATAATCACATTTTTCGTAATTTTCATTTAAGATGTTTTATGATGTATTGTATCACCGGTATTATGATATGGTCGATATACTTGGGTGATATCTTCTTATTTAAATTATATATACTGAATATTTGGCAATACATACATACATAGATACATACTTACATACATACATACATACATACATACATACATACATACATACATACATACATACATACATGCATACATACATACATACATACATGCATACATACATACGTACACACGTACATACACACGTACATACATACATACATACATACATACATACATATATACACACATTCATACATATGTTCGTACGTACATACGTAAATACACATATATACTTACGTACGTTCGTAAGTTTGTGTTTGGAGAGAGAGAGAGAGAGAGAGAGAGAGAGAGAGAGAGAGAGAGAGAGAGAGAGAGAGAGAGATAGATAGATAGATAGATAGATAGATAGATAGATAGAGAGAGAGAGAGAGAGAGAGAGAGAGAGAGAGAGAGAACGAGCGGGCGAGCGAGCGAGATATATATATATATATATATATATATATATAGAGAGAGAGAGAGATAGATAGAGAGAGAGAGAGGGGTAGATAGATAGATAGATAGATAGATAGATAGATACATACATAGATAGAGAGAGAGAGAGATAGCGAGAGAAAGAGAGAGAGAGAGAGAGAGAGAGAGAGAGAGAGAGAGAGAGAGAGAGAGAGAGAGAGAAAGAGAGAGAGAGAGAAAAAAAAAGAGCGAGAGCGAGAGAGAGAGAGAGAGAGAGAGAGAGAGAGAGAGAGAGAGAGAGAGAGAGAAAGAGAGAGAGAGAGAGAGAGAGAGAGAGAGAGAGAGAGAGAGAGAAAGAGAGAGAGAGAGAAAAAAAGAGCGAGAGCGAGAGAGAGAGAGAGAGAGAGAGAGAGAGAGAGAGAGAGAGAGAGAGAGAGAGAGAGAGAGAGAGAGAGAGAGAGAGAGGGCGGAGGGGGTGGGAGGGGCAGAACGCACACCCGAATGATCACTCACGGAGATCATCCAACAATCTATTTCTGACACCACAAGAAAAGTCCTCAGGTACCTCCTCCAGGCGCTCTGAATCACAGCCGCTGGAATGCCATTAGCGAAGAGCAAAGGGCTTACCGTCTGCCAACCCCCCCCCCCCCCTTCCAACACCACCTCACGCTTCTTCCAGCATCCCACTCCTTTCTTCCCCCTGCCAACACCCCATTCCCATTATCTCCCTGCCAACACCCCATTCCCATTATCTCCCTGCCAACACCCCATTCCCATTATCTCCCTGCCAACACTCCTACCTGCCCCTACTCTTATCCCCACCTGCCCCTGACAGCATCCCTTTCCCATTCTGCCCCTGCCAACGTCGCCTCCCGCCCTGCCAGCAGCACTCACTTACATTCCCTACCAACATACCCCCCTTCCCCTACTAGCACCACACTCCCATTATCCCCCTGCCAACATACCCCTGCCAACATACCCCTGCCAACATACCCCCTGCCAACATACCCCTGCCAACATACCCCCTGCCAACATACCCTTGCCTCATCTCCTCTGAGGCCTTAGTCCATCCAAAGAAAAACGAAAGAAAGAGAGAAAGAAAAAATCGATGAGTGAGAATAATGAAAAAAAAAAGAGACGATTGAATTAGATTTCTTTATATGTTTATTTTACAGCTACCGTTGTTTTCATCTTCACTGCCATTATTATTATTATTATTTTCATGAGGACATTCTTATTCTCATTATTTTCCTTATCGTTGATTTTGTTAGATTGATAATGCTAAAGATGATGTTAACGGTATTGATGATAAGGCTAATACGATTTTCTTGGTACTTTTACTACGACTACAACAAGATCAACAGCAGCAACAATGTCACTAGCACTGCTGCTACTACTACTATTACTAATGATAGAAATGATAATAATGATAATTATAATGATGATAATAATAATGATAATAATAATGATAATGATAATACTAATGGTAATAATAATAAAGATGATAATAATAATAATAATAAGAAGAAGAATGATGATGATAATAATAATAATAATGATAATAATAATAATAATAATAATAATAATGATAATAATGATAATAATGATAATGATAATAATAATGATAATTATAATGGTAATGATGCTAATGATAATAACTATTATAATAACAATAATGTTGAATGGTCACAATAGTGCTTATGATAACAATAATAATCATAGTAGTAGTGTTAATAATAAAGATAAAAATAAAGAAATATAACAATAACAAACAGGAGACAAAAAGCGAAAAAAAACGAGGAATCACCATCATGCATGTGCGCAGCCTATAAAACACACACACGCACACAAGACCACACAAATCTTACTATAGCCAGACCGATTAGTTATAACAAAACCTCTAAGTAATTTTGTTTTCCTGCACGTGAGTTATCAATTAATACTAGCGGGCATGAGACTACCAAGCAGGTTCCCTTCCTAACAGGCGGCCAGGAGCGTGTCAAGTTTAATTAATTAAAAAATAAAGTCTGACCTGACCTTCTGTTGACAGGGAATGCATAATGGCAAAAACAAAGAACTTGTTGTCAGGAGGCTAATAAAATAAACTTTAGGATAACTGTTGCTCTTCATCACTAAGTTTTTTTCTTCTTGGTGCCATTCTCCTTTTCTCTCTATCTGCCCTCGCTATTTTAATTCGGCTTTTTCCATCTTCATTTCTCTTTCTTATATTGATTTCTTCTTCTTTTTCTTCTTCTTCTTCTCGTTTTTCTTTTCCATTGTATTATTCACCTTCTCGAACCTTACTATTCTCTTCTTTTTCTTCTTCTACTTCGTCCCCTTCTCTCTTTTTCTTCCTCGTCTTCTCCTTCTCGCAATGACCATCCAAATACCTTGATATTTATCCCTACGTAAGCAATATCAATAAACCCGATGCGTGACCAGGGACATTGATTTCAAAGTTGTCTTATGTGTTGTCTGATATTCATGAACTTGAAGTCATTGTTGTTCCTGTTGCAGATAATACTTTAGTAGCATTGTTATTGGTGTTGTTGGGTTTACTAAAGCCTCTCTGTTTCTCTCTCTCTTTTTTCTCCCTTTTATTTTACTGCTCAATGCTAAAGTCAATACTGGTATCATTACTGGTGTTAATGATGTTACTCATGTTCGTGCTATTAAATGTAAGCTGATACTGGCTTGTGTACATAGCTATTGAATACCAGATCGTCCCACTCCTAACCAGCTTAGTCAGCGCTGGGGAGACATCCACTGACCTTCTGTGTCTCTTTCTCTTTCTTCCTCCCTCTGTCTGTTTGTCTCTGGCTTTCTGTCCGTCTGGCTCTCCGTCTGTCTCTGGCTCTCTAAAAATCTGTCTGTCTGTTTGTTTCTGTCTGCCTCTCTCTCTCTCTCTCTCTCTCTCTCTCTCTCTCTCTCTCTCTCTCTCTCTCTCTCTCTCTCTCTCTCTCTCTCTCTCTCTCTCTCTCTCTCTCTCTCTCTCTCTCTCTCTCTCTCTCTCTCTCTCTCTCTCTCTCTCTCTCTCTCTCTCTCTCTCTCTCTCTCTCTCTCTTAGTCTCCCTCCCACCCTCTCCTACCTTCCTTCCCTCTCTCCCTCTCTCCCTCCAATCTCTCAAACAAAAGAAGAGACACGCAAAAAAGCAAGAAGAAAAGAGACTCCTCCTCGAGACCTTGGGACGACACTTGTTCCCGACACTTGACACTCCTCGTGACACGGAAATTAATCCCCGACGCAGCTCATTCCGCCAACGTAAGAGATCACCCGATTTCACACGTTCCCGCCGCCGGTTGCATGACAAGTCCTTTTACATCAATTAAGAATTAATCGAGATCGAGTGCGAGGTGAGCGTCTCGCCTCCAAACGCCAAAGCAAGGACAAAGAGCATTTTAATTCGTGAAAGGAATTTTCTAACTTTTTTTTTATACAAATTTTATTTTTCTTTCGTCCCCTCTTTTTTTATTCCCTCTCTTCTTATCTTAACTTATCGTTATTTTTCTTCCCTCTTGTCTTGATCTCGCTTTTCTTCTTCTCCTTTCATTATCCACATGTCCCTCCGAGTATAAAACCCATCCGGGGAGAGAGAAATATCATCTGACGACAAAGAAAAAAAGAAGGAACGACCCGACAAAGCATCGCAAAGAGGAGAAAAAATCGCGCAAACAAACAGCCTCGGAGATTCCAAGAAGCCAGAATCCATCATAACAGCAGCGTATCTAACCCGAGCTAAATCCCCAACAGAGGCTACCGGACAGGAGGTTAAAAATACAACCCGGCGGAGCACAATGGCGGACACTGCAGAACAAATCGGGCCGGCTCTTCGGCTCCGGTTAAAATGCGTCGCGCCAATTAAGTCTTGTTTTGGGCTCCACTCGTCCTTTTTTTCGAGGTTGGGAGTGTTTACAGCAAAGTTTTTTCGTTCGAGGTTGGGAGTGTTTAGAGCAAGGGCTTGGTTACAGTAAGGGGGTCTTTGTGCCTGTCTGTGCACGATCTTAT
>NC_061823.1:23296238-23303738 GCF_019202785.1 Penaeus chinensis
AAGGGGTCACGCGCACACAATCATTATTATAAAAGCTTTTACATTAGTTCCCTTCGTTTCGCCAATGAATGCATACCACCATCATGCACTGAGGATTACCGCGTTCCTTGGTCTCACGTAAGGGGCTCTCTCGTTCACGATCTGGCAACACTTGTGGCGAGAGACGGAGAGAGAGGGGGGGAGGGGGAGGAGAAAAAGAGGGCGATAGGGAGAAGAGAGAAGAGAGAAGAGAGGTGAGAGAAAAGATAAGAGAGAAGAGAGAAGAGAGTAGAGAGAGAGAGAGAGAGAGAGAGAAGAGAGAGAGAGAGAAGAGAGGGGAGAGAGAGAGAGAGAGAGAGAGAGAGAGAGAGAGAGAGAGAGAGAGAGAGAGAGAGAGAGAGAGAGAGAGAGAGAGAGAGAGAGAGAGAGAGAGAATCATGAGGTGGGAGTATGAGAAAAAAACAGAGACAGACAGGTAGACATAGAAATGTACACAGAGAAGACAAACATTATTTCCACACACTACGTAGATAGAAACAAAACACAATCAAAATAAGAAACGAAAGAGAAAGAGAAAGAGAGACACCGCATATCCCAAGAGGTTTTTCGCCGGCTTGGTGTGACTGCCACCGCCTCCCCTCCCGCCGGCCCTCCGTAATTGCTTCTCAGGCGCGAGATCATCAGCCATGGCATCGATTGGTTTTACTCCCGGATTCACAGCCGGTCTTTAGGAGGAGAAGGACGAGAAGGGGAATAAGAAAGGAGTAACAGCGAAAAAGAAGGGAGAAGGGGAGGAGCAAGGAGGGAGAAAAGGAGAAGTAGGAAAAGAGTGTAAAGCAGGGGAGGAGGACGATGAGGGGGGAAAAGGAGTAAGGAAGGAAGGAGGGAGAGAGTAAAAATGGAGGGTAAAGTAGGGGAGGACAGCGAGATGGAGAGGAACGGAGAAGGATTAAGGAATAAAGAGTGAGAGGAGGAGTAAGAAAGGAGGGTAAAGTAGGGGAGGAGGACGAGAAGGGGGGGTAAAGAGAACTAAGGAAGGAGGGGGGTAAAAGGAGTAAGAAGGGAGGATAAAGTAGAGGAGGAGGACGAAAAGAAGAGGAAGGAAAGAGGAAAAAGGGGAAAGGAGGGAAGAAGAAGAGGAAGTGGCAGTAGGGAAAGAGAATAACAAGTAACTAGTGAAAGAAGGAATAGGGGAGGAGGAGGGAAGAAGGAAGAGGAGAAAGGAACGACAGGCCCAATTCGGGGAGGGGGGAGGGCAGCAGGAGAAAGAAAGCAGAAAAAGTGGGAAAGGAGAGAGAGGATGAGAAGAAGGAATGTACGTGGAAAATGAAGGGAAGAGGTGAAGAGGAGCAGGATGAGAAGGGAGAGGGGGAGAGGAAGAGATGGAAAAAGAGGAAGAAATGATGGAGGCGGGACAGAAAGAAGAGAAGTGGAAGGAGTAAGAAGACAATTAAGGAGATAAGGGAAGAAAAAAAAAGTTAAGGGAATGAGAGGAGAAAAGAGGATTTAGTATAGAACAAAAAAAGTGGAAAACTTGCAGAAATATGAGAAAAAAAAAATCGGCGAAAAAATTCCTTATAACAGAACCTCGAAAAGAACAAGAAGAGAAAGAAGAAGAACAAGAACAAGGTGAAGAAGAAGAAGAAGACAGAAAAGAAATAAACACACACACCCACGCACACACACGCCTCGCATAACCTCATCCTCAGCCAGGAATGTAAACTCAATTAAGAATCTTGACTCTCGAAGAAGTTACGGAGAGGCGCGTAAGGATTCGGGTCTTCCATTCGTCTTGGGTAATGATGACACTAATTGAAGTTTAATAGAAATCTAATTGTCCGACTGAGTTAATTAAGTAGATGACGACGGAGGTAATTGATTCCCGGTCCCCGTGTCTTGGCTCCGGACGATGCGAGGCTGACCTTCGGCGCTCGCTGGTACGTGCGCTCGGGCGGCGGTTTGCCCTTTCGATTGTCTGTCTGTCTGTCTGTCTGTCTGTTTGTATGTATGTATGTATGTATGTATGTATGTGTGTATGTCTGTCTGTCTGCCTGTCTCTCTCTCTCTCTCTGTCTCTCTCTCTCTCTGTATCTCTCTCTCTCTCTCTCTCTCTCTCTCTCTCTCTCTCTCTCTCTCTCTCTCTCTCTCTCTCTCTCTCTCTCTCTCTCTCTCTCTCTCTCTCTCTCTCTCTCTCTCTCTCTCTCTCTCTCTCTCTCTCTCTCTGTCTCTCTCCCTCCCACTACCTATCTGTCTATCTCTGTTTCTCTCTCTCTCTGGCTTTGCCTTTATATTTATTTATGTTTCTATCTATCTACATATAACAGTTTATATTGTCCATATAAGTTGCGACTTACGTATATGCCTGTCTATATATATAACAATCATTCGCAGGCCAACTGCTTGTCAGGCTTTCTATCAAACTATCTGTCTATCTGCCTAATTTTCTTTCTACCTATCCATTTATCTACTATATATCAAAGGACCTTTTTGAATGTGCCCTTGCTAGTAGCAATAGCTTTATTACAAAATACTGAATACTGCCAATGATAATGATACAAACAGTAATAACAAAACCAACTCATTCACGATCTAATACTTATGTTTTTATGCTTATTCGTTCGTATAGTAGAGGAAGCAGCAACAGCAGCAACAAAAAAACAGTAAAAGTAGTAGTAGTTGGTGTTGTTGTAGTAGTAGTAGTAGTACTACTACTATTAGTAGTAGTATGATTATTCATCGGGTCGGGCCTCGCACAATTTTAACTAACCTGCCGATAATCTAAAGTCGAGAATTACCTGGACCTTCTTCCTTCCGTTCTTCTAATACGAAAATGTCACTTCATCTAAATTAACAAAGGAAAGGAAGGCACAGCAGTTCATCATCGCCATCGTCACCGTCGTCAACCGCTGCTCATCACGTCCAGAAATGCGCCCTTGTTAATGTGACACGGGACAAAGGGCGAAGCGAGGAGGAGGGAAGTGAGGAAGTGCGGTTCGGCAATAAGGATTGGGGATTAGTAATTGGGGTTGGGATTCGAGATTAGAGACTTGGAAATTACAGATTTAGAATGGGGAATTGGGATTCGAGATTAGAGACTTGGAAATTACAGATTTAGAATGGGGAATTGGGATTCGAGATTAGAGACTTGGAAATTACAGATTTAGAATGGGGAATTGGGATTCGAGATTAGAGACTTGGAAATTACAGATTTAGAATGGGGAATTGGGATTCGAGATTAGAGACTTGGAAATTACAGATTTAGAATGGGGAATTGGGATTCGAGATTAGAGACTTGGAAATTACAGATTTAGAATGGGGAATTGGGATTCGAGATTAGAGACTTGGAAATTACAGATTTAGAATGGGGAATTGGGATTCGAGATTAGAGACTTGGAAATTACAGATTTAGAATGGGGAATTGGGATTCGAGATTAGAGACTTGGAAATTACAGATTTAGAATGGGGAATTGGGATTCGAGATTAGAGACTTGGAAATTACAGATTTAGAATGGGGAATTGGGATTCGAGATTAGAGACTTGGAAATTACAGATTTAGAATGGGGAATTGGGATTCGAGATTAGAGACTTGGAAATTACAGATTTAGAATGGGGAATTGGGATTCGAGATTAGAGACTTGGAAATTACATATTTAGAATGGGGAATTGGGAACTCGAGATTTGGCACTAGGACTGGAGATTAAAGATTGGGAATTGGTGCTTAGAAATTGGGGATTGAGAGGTGGAGGGGTAGGGGTGAGATGGGGTTGGTGGTAGAGGAGGAGGAGTAGGAGGAGGAGGAGGGGGAAGAGGAGGAGGAAGAGGAGGAGGAGGGGGAGGAGGAGGAGAAGGAGGAGGAGGAGGAGGAGGAGGAAGAGGAGGAGGAGGAGGGGGAAGAGGAGGAGGAGGGGGAGGAGGAGGAGGAGGAAGAGGAGGAGGAAGGGGGAGGAGGAGGAGGAGGAGGAAGAGGAGGAGGGGGGGGAAGAATAGTGATGTATTGGAGTTGATGGCTGGGGGAGAGGAGTGCAGTGGAGGGAGGGAGATGACTGAGGAGGTGAGAGGTGGAGTGCTGAGGGGAAAGTGATTCCTGCGAGGTATTGAGGGGAGGCTGGTAGTCGTGGGGAGGGGGGGAGGGTACGGGAGGTGAAGCGTTGAGTAACTCCATTCTTATGCTGTTACGATTAAAGGCCTCTGTTGGATAATAGGGTGTCGCTTTGTCCCCTTCTTCCTCTCCCTCCCCCCCCCCCTCCTTCTCTCCCTTTCCTCTCCCTCCACTACTTTCTTCTCCTGTTCCCCCCTCTCATACTTTCCTTCCCCTTCTCCATCTTCTTTCTCTCCCTTATTCTCCCTCCCCCCCCTCCCATTTCCTCGTCCCCCCTCCCCATCCTTTTTCTTCCTCCCCCTCCCCATCCTTTCTCTCATTTCCCCTCCCCATCCTTTCTCCCCCCCCCCCCCCTTCTCCCACCTTCCTTCCCTCTTCCTGCTACCCAGCCACCTCCCCATCCCCCACCCTCTCCCCCTTCCCCCTCCTTCTCCCCCTTCCCACTCCTCTCCTTCTCGCCCTTCCCCCTCCCCCTCCCCCTCCTTCTCCCCCTTCCCACTCCTCTCCTTCTCCCCCTTCCCCCTCCCCCTCCTTCTCCCCCTTCCCACTCCTCTCCTTCCCCCTCCCCCCCCCCCCCGCCCATGAAAGAGACGTTAAGGACGAAATTCTATGAAGAAGGCTATTTAGACGCCGAGCGAAGGATGGCCTGAAAGGAGAGAGACCGACCATTTAGGCCTGAGCCACAATGCGCCGAGGCCTAAGTAGGAGGATATCTATCCGCTCTGAGATAAAGGGAGAAGGGGGGGGGGGTGGAGGTGGGGCGCGGGTTGGAGAAAGAAGAGGGGGGGAGGTCAAGGAGGAGGGGGGAGGGGAAAGAAGGGAGGGTGGAGTAAGGGTTTAGGGAGGAGGGAGGAGGGGAGGGAGGGAGGGTGAAGTGAAGGAGGAGAGAGAAGGTTGGGGATAGCAGGAGGTTAGGGAAGAGAAGGATGGAGGGGAGGAAGGAGGGGAGAAAGGGAGGGTAGAGGGAAGAAGGGAGGTGGGTGGGTGGTGGGGAAAGAAAGGAGTTTGGGGAAAAAGAGGGAGGAGGGAGGAAGGGAGGGAGAGAGGGTGAAGTTACAGAAGGAGGGAGGAGAGGAAAGAAAAGAGGGTGGGGTAGAGAAGGAATGAGGTGAAGAGGGAGAGGAGGAGGGGAGGTAGGGGAGGCGGGTGGGAAGAGGGGGAACAAGGGAGAGGGAGGAGGGTAGAAGTGGGAAAAGAAAGGGAGAGGAAGAAGGGTGGGAATAAAGAAGTGAGAAGGGGAGGGAAAAGAGGTGGCAAGAAAGAATGGAATAAAGGCGGGTATGGTAAAATAGTAAGGAGTAAGATAAGAAGGGGAAATGGGATAGGAGAAGAAGAAAAGAGAAAGGGAGAGGACGGAAGGAAGGAAGGGAGGTAAGGAGGACGGAGAGGAGGGGAGAAAGGGAGGAAGAAAAGGAATGAAGAGAAGAGGCACCCCCCCCCCCCCCTACGTGCCGGAGGGTGTGGACAACAACAAGAATAAAAAAAGAAAAAAAAAAGTTCAAAAGTAGCAGAGGCAATACGAGAACGAAAGGGAAGTACTCGAGGGCAGAGAGTATAAAAAAATAAGAGAAAGGGAAGAGAAGAGAGCGGATATACAGCAAAAGGAGAAAGGAAGTTGGAAGGAGGAGAGAGGAAAGTTCAGAGTGAAAAAAAATATTGGTATGAATAGGGTATCGGAGGAGGTGGGGGATGGGGTGGGGGGTAGGGGGGGGTTATAGAGTTGGGACAAGGTAAGCTGAGGTAGGGGGGCGGGGATATTCACTAAGGCATTTCCGTTTTCAGCTGCTTAAAGAAAACAAATTACGTAGCAAAAAATGTAGCTCATTTTACACTGAAATGTGAATAAAGCGAAGGAATATTTGTAACTTAATCTACAGACACAGTATTCTCTTGCACAGTTGCACTGATATTACATCTACTGCAACGGTTACTGCAGTTCCTTTTCCTACTACTGCTACGAAAGATAAGACTGATGATGGTAAGGCCTATTTTTGTGAAAATAGAAGCTATGACAAAGCTATCAATATTTTTGATGATTTCAATGATGGTCCTTTTATTTATAATGATAATGATGGTGATTATGATGATAATACTATTACTGTTAATACCACTACAATAACAACACTAACAACAACAACAGATACTAATAACTCTACTGATTACTACTACTACTACTACTACTAATATCCCTACTAACTGCTACTATTCTACTACTACTACAACTACTTCTACTAATGACTACTATACTGCTACTACTGGTAATAATAATGATAATAGTAATGTTGATGATAATGACGATGATGATGACATATATATATATATATATATATATATATATAACAAATAGTAAAATCACAACAACAATAACAACAGCAACAACAATAATGATGATAATGATAATAATAATAATAATAATAATAATAATAATAATAATAATAAAAATAATAATAATAATAACAACAACAACAACAACAACAACAACAACAATAATATAGTAATAGTAATAAAAACAACGGTCATGAAAATAGTGACAATAATACCAATGAATTAATGATATCAACAATAATATCAATAACAATAATAAAAGTGATAATAACAATGAAAATTATAATAACATTAAAGATAATAATAATGTTATTATTATATTATTATTATTATATTAATAATCATAATAATAATAATAATAATAATAATAATAATGATGATGATAATAATAATAATAATAATAATAATAATAATAATAATAATAATAATAATAATAATATTAAAAAAAAATGATAATAACAATTAAAAAAGATAGAAATAATAATGATAATAATAATAATTATTATTATTATTATAATAATAACAATAATATTAGTAATGATAATGACAACAATAACAATAATCATAATAATAATAATAATAATAAAGATAATGACAGTAATCATAACCATTAATTAATTGAACCTGTTACAATAAAACAAAATATTATGATTATGATAACTAAAGAAAATAATAATGATAATACAAATAACAACAACAGATAGTCATCACTAATATCAATAATCAAAATCAGAATGACAATAATAGTAATAATCACACAACAACAACCAGCTCAAAGACCAGACCAACGCCTAACATTCTGCAATTGATTAGGTTGATCCTCTACCATTATCACTTATGTTTTATCCCTTCCTCTTCTGAGGCAATATGCACTCAAACTTGATTTTTCCTTTTAGAATAAGTATGCTGTTTTGGTTTCCTTGCTCCCCCGGCCAACTCATTAATACTAATCTAAAAATGAATGGGTGTTTATAATTGGTATGTCTGTATGAAGAGAGAGAGGTGGAGGGAGCAGAGAGAGAGGGGGGAGGAGACAGAGAGAGAGAGAGGGGGGGGGGGGAGGAGAGAGAGAGAGAGAGAGAGAGAGAGAGAGAGAG
>NC_061823.1:23321238-23326238 GCF_019202785.1 Penaeus chinensis
GTTTATTTACGAGTGAATTTCGGTTAGGATTTGGTTTATGGTGACGTTAACGGCCTGTTTTCTTCACTGTATTAAAGGGGGGGGGGGAGGAGGGGGGAGATGGAAGGAGGGGGGAGAGGGAAGGAGGGGGGGAGGGAAGGAGGGAGGGGGAGGGAAGGAGGGGGGAGAGTGAAGGAGGGGGGAGAGGGAAGGAGGGGGTGGAAGGAAGGAGGGGAGGAGGGACGGAGGGGGGGGGGGAGGAGGGGGGGGAGGGGGTTGAAGTGTGCCGGATTCCCTTATCCTTCACATAAACCTCCTCCTGGTTGGTTGCGATTCTCCACTGGATCACTCGGTTCGATTTTTTTTTTTTTTTACTTTTTCCTTTTCTTTTTTTTTTTCTTTTTTTCGGCAGCCGGTTCTTAGGTCCGTAATTTTGTTTTATTTTGTCGGTTATTAGTTCGATTTGTTATTTATTTTGTCTGATGTTGATTGGATTTATGAGCAATTTAGATAAGTTTTACATCGATACGTAATTATGGCGTAGCTCATTTCAACAATTCAAAAATATTTCCTAACTTTTCAACTTATTTTTAGAATTTGGATAAATAGACAATCAAGTAAGATTGAAAATATATTTCATTATACGGTTACTCCAACAACGTAAGATCACACACATTCGCTATTGCAGAATTCAATATTCAAATTCTTTAACTTCGAAAAAGAGTTAAAAAGTTACATCATAAATCCCTTTTACTTCTTTTCCGTTTTATTTTTTTTCCTCTCCTCAAGTTCATATCTTCTTCCTACGCTTAAAAGAATCAAAATGGAGAGAACCTGAATAAATAGATTTTTAAAAATTAATAAGTAAAAAGAAAAAAAAAATACCACAGTACATCCATCACTCCCCCCCCCCCCCTCCCCATGTTGTTTCTTTAAGCATCTAAATGCACAATTTAAGTGAGCTCCGTGATTGATTACTTGAATCATGATTTCCTCCTCCTCCTCCTTCTTCCTCCTCCTCTTCTTTGCCTTCTCTTTTCGATGTCTGTTAGTATTTACCCTCCTGAGTCATCTATCTTGGAGTTAGTTGTAATCACAGAGCACCACACCCGCTGCAGACATTAATTACATTTTATATTGTACTACTGAAGCTTTTTTTAAACTCAGGAGATTGTGGTATTAGCCGAGCCAGTCGTTCTCAGCTCGTCCACCTCTGGGCTCTCCGTGTTCACCGACTTGCTCTTGTTGATTTCTCTTTCTCTCTCTTCTTCGTTCTAGCCTCCCTTTCGATCGATTTATCTGATTATCTGTCTACCTCTCTCTCTCTCTCTCTCTCTCTCTCTCTCTCTCTCTCTCTCTCTCTCTCTCTCTCTCTCTCTCTCTCTCTCTCTCTCTCTCTCTCTCTCTCCCTCTCTCTCCCCCCCCCCCTCTCCTCCCTCTCTCAATCTCTGTCTATCTCTCCATCTTTCTCCCTCTGCCTCTCTCTCCTTTTATTCTTCCATTATGTGTATTCAAGATCTCTCTCCTCGTGGGCTTTCAGTAGAACGCCTTGTTTTTGATGAGTTCGCGATAACATGCCTTCGTCCTCATTTACATTAGTGGATTATCTTCCTACATTTTTATTTGTCCATTGATCATAATTATCTTAACCATGTTGCTTCTGATTAGCGGGATCATTTCTTCATCTCCTTTTTCCTTCTTTCTCTATTATTTATCTGTTTATTTCCTATATTTTTTGTTCTTGGTTGACTACTGTTTTTCTATTTTTTTTTTTTTTTTTTTTTTTTGAGTCGAGAGAAAATATCCCGGTGCTGTATCTTTCTGCTCGTGGTTCTTTTTTGCTCTTTTGTTTTGTTTTGTTTTGTTTCGTTTTTGCTTCCTTTTTATCTTCATCCTATTCACGCTCTCTCTCTCTCTCTCTCTCTCTCTCTCTCTCTCTCTCTCTCTCTCTCTCTCTCTCTCTCTCTCTCTCTTTATATATATATATATAGATAGATAGATAGATAGATAGATATTGATAGACAGATAAATAGAAGTGTGTTTATGTGTGTGTGTGTGTGTGTGTGTGTGTGTGTGTGTGTATGTGTGTGTGTGCGCGCGATGCGTGTGTGTGTCTGTGAGTGTCTGTGCATACTACATATATATCCCTTGCCTTGAGCACTCTTTCCTCCATTCATCCTCGGACTTTCTTTCTCCCTCTCCTCTCTCCTTCCAAACAATGGGCAGCGTAGGTGTTATTGGTCTGTTCTCCCCTTGAATATTCATGAGGAACACGCGCTCGCCCGGCCCGATGGGGATGATGGTGACGTCGGTGGTTTAGCCGTATGGTGGCGAGCTGCGTTGGTGTTAGCGGGCGAGCTGCTGCAGGTTGGGTCGGCGGAGTTGACTGTTGATGGGGGTCATGGAATTGGTCGGACTTCGGGGAATGGTTGATAGGGTGTTGCAGTGGTTGCTTTGGGTAATGGTTTTGGTATCTGGTATTGATGATATTTGTTTTGCTTTCACATCAGTTGGTGCTATCGAACTGGAGCTGTGGTAGATGACTTTAATGAACTGCCGATAAAGGTTAGTTATACTCTGCTGTTAATGTTAATTATAAAGGTTGATGTTTATAATGATTATTGTTATGTAGGTCGTTATTTGTTAGTTGGTATTGATCAATTTATAGCATCCTGAAGTTAACATCAGCGGTGTTAACAGTAGTTAGTACTAATAGCAACTGATGATAATTGTGATTAGGCTTAATTATATCTTTGGTAGTACTTCTGTTGTATGTTAATTAGTGGCAATAGTGGTATTAAAATATCTTATCGTCTGGTTGTTAAGAGTAGTTAATAATGGAAGTTCTCACGTTTGATTATAACTGGAGTAATAAGCGCTGGCGTGATACACAGTTCTCCTAGACACGCACAGCCTTGGTTAACGTGATTAAGTTGATACATCGCTCGTCCCTATTGCCGGCGAGATTGGTGCGGCGTCGGAGCCGTGGTTGCGAGAGACCGGAAACAGTAAAGATTGGGATAAATACACAACAAGATGATGATCCTTCGAACGCACTAAGTCATAACACTTGATAAAGTAGATCAAGACGACAGTGTTATCGTAATGATGGGCAATATCTTAATGAAGTTACAGTTGATGGTCATGAATACTATCTTGCGAAACCTAAAGCATAAATGTGTTTCGCTGAAGCCAGTGATTACGTAGACACTGATTATGGTTCCAGAGAGTCTGATATTAACGGTATTAACTCTAATAATTTACAATGAACATCAATGAACATCTCAAGCTAGTCTTTCTGCTATTTTCTTCCTTTTCTTCTGATTCCTCCTTCTATTTCTCTCCTCCTCTCTCTATATCTCTGACTTTTTATATATATATTTTTTTTTCTGTACTCGTCATCTTCAAGTCAGAAACCGGAACATACAATCGTCATTTATCGTTGCTGAAATTGACACACAAAAGGGAAAAAAGCTTGACGAACACCTTTCAAAACCTCACCATCCGTCACCATGGCAACATGATGACGAATGACTCCGGCATTAAGCTTTCCCCAACTGTATTCCAGTGCACAGTATTGTTATCAGGCTCGCCACTACACCGTCTGACATCGCATTAAAAGCCTCCCCGGACGATAAACTCTGCAACTCTGTCACCTTCGGCTGCAAAGTTATCTGGGCCGAGAGGAGGCTTCCACTCTGGGCCGAGGTTATTCTACATGAGGCAACGCCGTTTATGACGTCATATATAACCACAATAAAGCCATAATAATATATTATTTTAGTGTAACACCTAGAATAAAACACCGACCACATGAGTTCCCTTGCTTCTCCAAGACCTGAATCTTAATCTTGCTGGCTTGAGATGATCATGTCTGTTCGACGTGACCGCCAAACATGGGTGGCATAGACCCATTCTGATAAAGCTTTTGGGATAAGAATTTTAATATAGATAGATGGATAGATATACGGAGAGAGAGAGAGAGAGAGGGAGGGAGAGAGAGAGAGAGAGAGAGAGAGAGAGAGAGAGAGAGAGAGAGAGAGAGAGAGAGAGAGAGAGAGAGAGAGAGAGAGAGAGAGAGAGAGAGAGAGAGAGAGAGAGAGAGAGAGAGAGAGTTTAAATGATTGATTGATGGATGGTTGGACAGATAAAATATATATGACATATTTCTCCCGTTCTTATCAAATATGGGCACTGAACGAATCGTAATCCCTTTGTTTTTTACATGCAAGTGATGCCAAAGGGGGAATTTACTGCATGCTTGTAGATGTCGATTTCGGCGCGTCCGGTATTATAACTAGCCCATGATTATGCATAAGCTTGCAACTTGGGTGACTGATTGAAATGCATGAACACATCTACGCTTCCCTGCAGTCTGTGGGAATGAGCCCGGATACTAATGCTATATTGAGGATCTACTAGAAATTATATCGTTCGGAAATATAACAACTATGATAGAAAGGCTATCATTCTATCCGTCAAATGTTCCTTGTCATTATATAGATATTTTTTCTCAGAGTTAAACGCGTCCTGCGGTTTCGTAATGTTTGTGATGATTCATAAACTGACGATGAAAATCTTCCCTGAAAATAGGTTTAGGTACAGAAGGAAGAGAGAAGGAGGAGAAGGAGGATGAGAAGGAAGCAGGGATGGGGGAAGCTTTGGAAGTGGAGATGAAGGAGGAAGAAATGAGAGACGAAGGAGGAGGAAAGTGATCAAGGGAGTGAGAGGAGGAGGAAAGGTGGGTAGGGGGATGAGGTAGATGGTAGGAGGAGGAGAAGGAGGAGGAGGAGGAGCTGCAGTAATGATGATGTATCGGGGGAGGCTCAGCTTCAGGCTACTGCTACAGCTCCCTCCCTCCCTCCCTCCCTCCTTCCCCACGTCCCTCGCCCTCCCACCATCTACCGCAGCCCGCCGCCATCCGCTTATGTCCAAGATAACATCACAACAGGCAGAAAGCAAACATCGCACATGCACCAAGAAATCAAAGGAGAACATAATTGAAAAATAAGTAAATAAAT
>NC_061823.1:23338738-23343738 GCF_019202785.1 Penaeus chinensis
ACAGACATACAGACAGACCGACAGTGAGAGAGAGAGAGAGAGAGAGAAAGAGAAAGAGAGACAGAGAGAGATTGGACTAGAAACAGAAAGAGAAAACCAAATGCACAAAAAAGCAGATCCAAAGAATATGATAAAAAGTGAACAAAGAAAAAGATAAGATAAACCAGGTCCAAGCAGAGAGTCGGAAGTCTTGAGGATTGAAGATTAAAGAAAAATAAGGAAAGAGTGAAAAGAAATGGAGAAATGATGATGAAGACAGAGAAGAGAAGGAGGAGGAGGAAAGTGAGATGAAAGTAAGTAATTATTACGATGATGATGATGATATGATGTTGATGGTAACGGTGGTGATTATGATGGTGAGGGAAGTGATGATGATGATGATGAAAATGAAGATAATGGTGGATGTGATGATGATGACGATGAAAATGAAAATGATAATGAAAGTGATGACGATGAGGATGACAATGATGGTGATGGTGCAGGCGATGATGATGACGATGAAAATGATGATGATGGAAGTGAAGATGATGGTGATGATGGATAATGAAGATGATGATTGATGGAGGATGGAGGAGACGGTAATGAGGATGGTGTGGGTGAATATGATGGTGGTGATATAATAGTGTTAATAAGGAAAATAGTAATGATAGAATAATAATGATAATCGTAAGATTAATCATAAGGATAATTATAATATCAAGGATAATAATGGTAATAGTGATAATGTTAATAATGAAAAACAATATTTATAATGATGATAATAATAATAGTAATAACAATAATGATAACAATAATAGCAATGATAATAACAATGATAATAAGAATAATACCAATATCAACAATAATAATATTGTGTTTGTGTGTGTGTGTGTGAGTGTGTGTGTGTGTTTTTGTATGTATATGTACAGCTAGTCCAATAAAATCGCTACCTCAATGATGCTGAGCCAGGATTTTATCTGGTAACACAACAGTATTGAAGTTTACAAATATAAGCCTTGTTGTTGAATAAACAATGTTGAAAAGTCTTGGCTATCTTTACCCGTTATATTACAATATCTAAAATTAAATGTATATGAAAGTTTACAAAGAAAGAGACAGCGCCTGTCTCAATTTCTTAATCGAATGTGTTATCACTTAACTCTACTGCTTACAGCATACACTCGCTAAAGTATAAATGCTTCCATGAAATTTCTTAAAATAAAACAAAATGTATAATGATAATAAAACAAAATAAAAAGAAATAAATATTTTGTTGTTTGTATTTGCCTTTTCCTCTGCATATCATTTACACACATTACCGCTTTAACTTGTTAGTTCACTCGTCGAAGGCACAAAAAAAAAAAAAAAAAAAAAAAAAAAAAATATCCATAGATGTTCATTTGCTCTGCCCTGTTCAGTCATGATGCATCTGTGTCGCATATATATTCAAGTTAAATGTTAGTTAGATGTAATTGGGCACTGTCTTTGCATATACTTTAATCACCACGCAGTGACATGTGATAACTAGTATTAATCTTCCTTTCCCTATTCCAGAACATTTACGTATCGATAACAATTTAGGCATAATTACGGCTGTAGCTTGTTGACTGACGAGAAAGTAGCGCGCTTGGCAACCGATATTTTGTAAGAATTACATGGATCTGAATCACACATTGCACAGCCGTCTCATGACTGAACAAGGGAAAACAAATTAATGTAAAAGTATATTTGTTATGTGAAGGGAAAAGGAAATGTAAACATGAGATAGTTGTATAATATTGCCACGGTTTTAAATTCAATCCCATTTTTCTTATTACTATTATCATAATCATTATTCCAGAACATTCAGCCTTTAGCAATGTAAGCTGTAAGGAGTATAGTTAAGGGAATCTGCATTCGATTAAAACATTAACACATGATATGTCCGTTTTTCCACATCAAAAAATTAAATATGCGTAACAAAGTTTGTGTTGCCCGTTTGTAACATTGTTTATTGAAAGGCAGGCTATATATTGGTACATTTGAATGCACTGCAGTGTTACCAGATACATTCCCAGCTGGATCATTTTAGGGTGGGTGCGAATATATTGGGCCAGCTGTGCAAATCAGTTGAAAATAAATGAGCATATAATTATGATATCTGGCAATTTCTCCTTCTGAATATCCTTGTGTACACTTAACAAGGAACACAGACACACGTAAAAAATACATGCACATAAAAAAAAGAAAAAAAGAAAATGTGTGTGTGTGAGTGTGTGTGTGTGTGTGTGTATGTATGTATGTGTATATATATATATATATATATATATATATATATATATATATATATATATATATATATATATACGCATATATGTACATACATATATATATATATATGTGTGTGTGTATGTATATATATATATATATATATATATATATATATATTTATATATATGTGTGTGTGTGTGTGTGTGTGTGTGTGTGTGTGTGTGTGTGTGTGTACATCTATACGTATACTTCTCTCTCTATATATATATATACTTTTATATATATAGATAGATAGATAGATAGATAGATATTATATATACATATAATATATATATAATATACAAATAATATATGTATACATAAATATATATATATGTATATATATATGCATATATATAGATAGATAGATTGGTATATATGTATATATATGAGTGTATATATATATATATATATATATATATATATATATATTTATATATATATTATATATATATATATATATATATATATATACATGTATATATATATATATATATATATATATATATATATATGTATGTATATATATATATATATATATATATATATATATATATATGCATTTATATAGATAGATAGATAGGTATATTTGTATATATATGAGCGTGCATATATATAAATATAAATATATATATATATATATATATATATATATATATATATATATATATATATATATATATATATATATGTATGTATATATATATATATACATATATATGTAAATATATATATATATATATATATATATATATATATATATATATATGTATATATATATATATGAATATATATATACACACACACACATAAAGAGCGAGGTTCATATGTCCCTCATATAGGTTCAAAAGCCTTTTTTTGGCGGGGGGAGGGGCTATAAAGCCCTTTCATCTTGGATCATCCCGGATATATCTCAAGATAAAAGAAAGATATCAGTAGTCTAGATCTGAAAGAATATTTCGAGAGTCAATGCAAATAACCTCCCCCCCCCCCCCCATCCCTCCCTCTGCTCCTCCGCTTCCCTCATCTCTCTCTTCTCTCTTCCAAATATTTCTCCTCCTCCCCTTCTGCTCTTCTCCTTTCCTCTTCTTCCCTCTCCTACCCTCCTCTCATTCCCTTCTCCCTTAAATCTCCTTCTCCCCGTCTCTCTCCCTTCAACTCTCCACCCCCACCCCTTCCCTCCCCTCTTCCCCCCTTCCCATTACCCCATAACCCCCACCATTACCCCCTATAATCTCCTCCATCTCCCCCCCTCCCCCCCTCTGGTCTTTGGCTCAATCCTAGCCGACGATCTCGAGCCATTGAGCGTCTTTAATAGCCATGTTTATTGGTTTAAGAGCGTTTTAACTGCAATCTGTTCGTGGCTCCATTCGAACATATATATCCCTCGGTGTATCAATGAGCATTCATGGGCCGGGATTTCATGGCGAAAGGAAGGGGGAAGGGAGGGGGAGGAGAAGAAGGATGGAGGGAGAGGGGGAGGGAGGGAGAAAGGGGTAAGGGGAGGGAGGGAGATGAGGGACAGAGGGGGAGGAGGGGAAGGAGAAGGGAGTGACGCAGGGTGACGCAGAGGGAGTGGGAGTGGGAGTAGGAGAGAGAGAGAGAGAGAGAGAGAGAGAGAGAGAGAGAGAGAGAGAGAGAGAGAGAGAGAGAGAGAGAGAGAGAGAGAGAGAGAGAGAGAGAGAGGGAGAGGGGGGGGGGGGGGAGAGAGACGGATTTGTGAGAGAGAGAGTAAGATAAAATCATTCCAGAGAAAGAGAAAAGAAAATCTAACAAAGGCAAGAGTAAGAGGGAAAAAATTATAAGACTAATACAGAGACGAGAAGAAAATGCAAAAAACTCGCCTTGAGCAGGTGGGTGCGTTGGTACAATCGAAGCAGAAGAGAAGCAAAAGAAAGCAAAGCAAGATAGACACACACACACACACACACACACACACACAGATAGAGAGAGAGAGAGAGAGAGAGAGAGAGAGAAAGAGAGAGAGAGCGAGAGAGAGCGAGAGAGAGAGAGAGAGAGAGAGAGAGAGAGAGAGAGAGAGAGAGAGAGAGAGAGAGAGAGAGAGAGAGAGAGAGAGAGAGAGAGAGAGAGAGAGAGAGAGAGAGAGGAACAGACAGACAGACTGACAGATAGAGACATATTGACAGATAGACAGATAGGCAGGCAGGCAGGTAGACAGACAGACTGCCAGATAGGTAGATAGACGAGGCACGAGATGAAATGACAACCAAACGGTATGAAAAAGAGGGAGAAGCAGACACCAACAAAACGAGAAGAGAAAGACCGAAAGATAATATATTTAAAGATTGTACTGACATGATTAGAAATGAAGAAGAAGAAGAAAAAGAAGGAGAGAGAGAGAAAAGAGAAAAAGAATACCGAGAAGAAAAAGAAGGAGAGAGAGAGAAAAGAGAAAAAGAATATCGAATGGAAAAGAATCGTCTTATCATTCAAATAACAACGCACCACAAGATAGTGTACTTACGCGTTTCTTGAAGAGCATTAGATTATTCGTTATCGTGTTCAGGTGAACGTTCATGATTGTTGAACATGTCACAGCTCCTGCCAATGCATGTTCATTTGTAGGACAGGTTTCAAGCTTATTTAACTGTTTTGCATGTATTGAACTGATCTTGCACTGCAGGAAAATGCGAATATATTTCTATCTATCTATCTATCTATCTACAAACACGCACACACACAGATATATAAATGTGTGTGGTAATCGTTCA
>NC_061823.1:23378738-23386238 GCF_019202785.1 Penaeus chinensis
CCTTCTCCTCCTACTCCTCCTCCTACTCCTCCTCCTCCTCCTCCTCCTCCTCCTCCTCCTCCTACTCCTCCTCCTCCTCCTCCTCCTCCTCCTCCTCCTCCTCTCCTCCTCCTCGTCCTCCTCCTCCTCCTCCTCCTCGTCCTCCTCCTCCTCCTCCTTCTCCTCCTCCTCCTCCTCCTCCTCCTCCTCCTCCTCCTCCTCCTCCTCAGCCCCGTTCCTTCCCCAGCATCACAGTATTGGAAGATTATAGGCTCACGAGGCTGATGGTTATCTGTGAGCCTGGGGAGGTGGAGGGGATGGTCCAGGGATGGGGAGGGAAGCGGAAGGGGAAGGGAGTGAACCGGGGTCTTTAGAGGGGAAGGAGGAGGGGAGAGGACGGATGGGGAGGGGAGAGGGAGGGGAAGGAGGAAGGGAGAGGACGGATGGGGAGGGGAGAGGGAGGGGAAGGGAGGGAACGAGGTCCTTAGAGGGGAAGGAGGAAGGGAGAGGACGGATGGGGAGGGCAGAGGGAGGGTGAGGGAGGGAACGGGGTCCTTAGAGGGGAAGGAGGAAGGGAGAGGACGGATGGGGAGGGGAGAGGGAGGTGTGGGGAGGGAACAGGGTGTTTAGGTGGAGGAGGAGGAGGAGGAGGGATAGGGTGGAGAGAAGGAGGGAGAGGGAGTTGGGAGGGGAAAAGGAGGGACGGGGGAGATCAGGGGCTTTGGATGGGGTGGGAGTCGATGGGGAGAGGAAAGGTCGAGGGGAAACGAGAAGGTTGAAAGAAGAGGGAGTAATAGGGACAAGGTAAAGAGGGGAGGGAGGCAGTTTTTAGAGGTAGAATTGGAGAGAGAGGGAGGGGGGGAGGGGGAGGAAGAGGGAGGGTAGGATGTATCTTTTTCTTGTTTTCTTTTTTTCTTTTTTCTTTTTTCTTTTTCTTCTTCTTCTTGATATTTTTGTTATCATTTATCAGTTGCCATCATCATCACTATTATTAATGTTATTATTATTATTATTACTTGTTTTTATTATTATCATTATTATTAATACTATCATCCTTGTTGTTATTATTATAGCTATTATTGTCAGTTATTTTTTTATCATTACCCTCATTATTATCATCATTATTATTATCTTTATTTTCATTCATGTTGTGGATGGTATCATCATTATCATCATCATTATTATTATTACAAGTGCTACTACTGTTACTGCTATTTCTACTATTAATGTTAGTAGTACCTTATTATCATAATTTTCAACCTGTCCTATATTATTTTACGGTCAGAGTTTTCCTTCCTTCGAGATTACTAATTTTCCACAGATAATTTCAAGTTGTTATTATTATCATTATTATTATTCTGCTGCTGTTATCACATTGCTATTATTGGTATTATTTTTATCATCGTTAGCATTATTTTCATTATTATTATTCTGTTGTTGTTATCATATTGCTATTATTGCTATTATTTTTATCATCGTAAGCATTATTATCATTATCATTATTATTGTATTTCTTGTTATCGGATTTATTATCATCATCATTTTTGTAGTTATTACTAAAGCTTTCTTTCTCTTGTTTCTTGGTATTCATTATCATATTCTTATTCTTCCCTCAATCATTTCCCTATTCTTTTTCTTTTCTCCCCTTTCTCTCTCTCTTTCTTATTCTTTCTTGGCCTCGTCACGCCCCTCTGATATTTTTCTGTCCACCCTCTTATACGATATCTCTTTTTCAAATTCTTTCCATGTCTTCTTTCTTTTCCTGTTCATTGGGTCGTTATATCATTCCACGATGTTTATTCACTTTTTCTCTTTCTCTCTATTGAAATATTGCTTTGTATCTGTCTTTGTTTTTTTTTTTTTTTTTTTTTTAAGTTATCTTAGTCTATCAGTTCCCTGTCGCTTTTTTTTTTTTTTTTTTTTTTTTTTTTTTTTAATACCTCCTTTGTCAATTTTCTTTTTCGCATAGTATTCTCGTCTCATTTATCATGCACACAAACAACTATAATCATTATCAGTCACCAGTAACAACCCTTATACCGACGTAACAGTAGTTAATATCAACCCCTAACGACTCTCCACATCCACCCGTCTTTAACAACAGCTCCACCGTTATTCACCCTATGCCATCCACCTACAGTTATTCATCCACTCGTCGTCAACAACAGCTGCCCACCAAAATCACCTTTTCTATTAATCTATTATCTATTATCATCATATTCATCCTATTCTACTTTCTGGCATTCGCAAAGGACACATTTGCCATAATCTTTCCACTGCCATTAAACTTGAACACTTTACTCCAAATCCTTCACATTTTCTTATATTTTCGATCACTTAAATCATAACAACCATTCACCTGCTACCAGACACCAGATCTTTCTACTTAGGTACCGAAAAGAGATTTGAACAACCACTCAAAACTTGAACAACCACACAACCACTCAAAACCTGAACAACCACACAACTATTCACCACCTGAACAACCACACAACCACTCAAAACCTGAACAACCACACAACTATTCACCACCTGAACAACCACACAACCACTCAAAACCTGAACAACCACACAACTATTCACCACCTGAACAACCACTCAACCACTTACCACCTGAACAACCACACAACCACTTACCACCTGAACAACCACACAACCACTTACTACCTGAACAACCACACAACCACTTACCACCTGAACAACCACACAACCACTTACCACCTGAACAACCACACAGCCACTCACCACCTGAACAAATACTCACCACCTGAACAACCACACAACTATTCACCACCTGAACAACCACACAACTATTCACCACCTGAACAACCACACAACCACTCACCACCTGAACAACCACGCATCTATTCACCACCTGAAGAACTACTCACCACCTGAACAACCACGCAAACCACCCATCACCTGAACAACCACGCAAACCACCCACCACCTTCCACTGCCTGAACAACCACCCACCTTCGGCCTCCCAGAGAATCCCAATGTTTACACGGAGCCAAAATTTATGTTCTGGTTTATGATCTTCACAGGTGTGTAAATTAGACGGTGTGGCCTGACCGGGCGCGCGTGTGTGTGTATGTGTGTGTCTGTGTGTACAAGGGAGAGGGGGTAGGGGGGAGGGATAAGAGGGCGGAAGGGGAGGGAAGGCTGGGGTGTGGAGAGGGGGGAGGAAGAAGGTAAGGGGGGGGGGTTGGCTGGGGGGGGAGGTGTTGTGTTACCGTCGCTCTCTCTCTCTCTTTCTAAGACACATGAAGATATGAATAAATATATATAAATACACACACACACACATATATTTGTGTGTGTTTATATAAATATATATAATATATATATGTATATGTATATGCTCATACATATATATATATATATATATATATGTGTGTGTGTGTGTGTGTGTGTGTGTGTGTGTGTATATATATGTGTGTGTGTGTGTGTGTGTGTGTGTGTGTGTGTGTGTGTGTATAAAGAGAGTGAGGTAGAAGATGTGTATCTAGGTCTATCTATCCAGTAAAATAGATAGACACGCACACTCTCTCTCACACACACCCACGCATACACACACATATATATATATATATATATATATATATATATATATGTGTGTGTGTGTGTGTGTGTGTGTGTGTGTTTGTAGATAGACAGATAGATAGAAAGATATACATATGTATGTATGTATGCATGTATGTAGGTACAGATTTATATTTATCTATATATGGGCGTTTGTGTGTGTGTGTGTGTGTCACAAACGACTACACTTGTAAACGGAAACAAGTAAAACAAATAAAGATTCTTACCTTCCCAACACGCATTTAAATAAAATGCGACGCCACCTGCTCCTTATTTAACTGAACAAAACAGGGGCCAAAGAGAACAAACTCCGCATCATTTCCTACTTTTTTTTTTATACCAATACCAAAAAATTCAAAGAAAGATTACCACGGGACGAGTGTGTGTTTTTCTTTTACATTATTTATTTTTTTCCCCCTCCAATTCTTCTGCTTTTGCTTTTATGCGTCGGCCATATTAGGTATTTGGCCAGGTTAAGATTTTTATTTTTATTTTTAATTTTTTTTTTTTCGTTTTTTTTTTTTTTTTTTTTTTTTTTGTGGTAGGTGTGTTTATAGTAATGTGATATAGTTGAAGGAATCAGACAAGAATGTAGAACGACAGAAAAATAAGCTTGGTTTCACAGCACGAAAGGAAGTGAGAAAGGAAGATTGGAGGAAAATATGTTGAAGCGATTCGTGAAGATTTAGTAATTTTCTGCTATTGGTCTTTGGTCTATTTTCTTTCCTTCTTTTTTTTGTGCTTTATTATCATCTACTTATCGACATTTTCACTATCATTGTTAATAATATTATCAAATATTATCATCACAATTATCATCATTGTTACCATTATCATTATTATCATTAATGATGTTATTATTATATTATTATCCTTATTTTTGCTTTTATTATTATTATTAATCATATTATTATCATCATTACCGTTAAAATTGTTGTTGTTTATTACTATCATTTTTATTGTCATTAATATCATTGTTATTATTATTATTATTATTATTATTATTATTATTATTATTATTATTATTATTATTATTATATATATAAACGTGTATATATATATATGTATATTTGGTAATGATAATCATTAATATCATCATTATTATTGTTAATGTTGTGATGATCATTACAATTATCATTACCACTGTTTTTATCAATCCATTATTCTTACCGAAAATGGAATTCTTGCAATCACAAATTGCTTTTGACCGGAAATACAGGAATTTTAACTGATATTTTTCATTTTCCATATTTTCGCAAAAAAAAAAAAAAAAAAAAAAAAAAAAACTGTATCTTGATTTTGTCGATTACTTTATTTACAAAACAATGAGAAAAAAGCAATATAGAAAGAAAGAACGAAAAGAGAATGAAGGAAATTTGTTATAAGTTATAACGTTGAAAAACCGTTATGATAGAACGTGTTTAAATTTGAATTATACGCTGTCCGGTGATCAAGATAAAGAAATTTTCTAAATAAACGGTAATTTGTGTTGAATGTTTTTAATGTCCAATATACTTCAAGGCTTTAAGTTAAGGTCTTTCTTTCTTAAATAAGAAGGGAAAAGTCGAGAAGAAAATCAAAGATAAAATAAAGAGAGAAACAAGATGATAAAGAAGAAGAAAAAAGAAAGGATAAAGATGCAAGAGAAAGAAAAAGAAGAATCGTGCAAAGCGCAAGACATTTCTGACTCACGGGGTCAATATTGAGAAGAAAAAAGAGAGAAAAGAAAGAAAGAAAGAAAGCATATAAGAAGGATTTACTATAACTGAGCAAACATTACCGTTTTTCCCAAACCACACATACATACATGCATATACTTACAAAACACTCGAATATCTAAACACATGTAATCTTCCACTGTCGTTTATCAATGGCTTCGAAATCCATTTGTATTTCCGAGGTTCAAAACAAGCAATTTTTCCTCCTCGGACGCACATAAAACCAATATAAAATCAGCAGACCACAGAGAACGGGCGAGGTGGAATTGGCGGGCGGGAACGCGTCCAAATAAGCGATTTTTTCGGGAAATTAGTTTGCGATTCTTCTGTTGCTTTTATTGCGTTGCGGTTTTTTGAAGTCCTCAGAAGAACGAGGTGATTTGGGGTGGGGGGGGGGGGGGTATGGTGTTCTCGTACTTATCATCATCACTGTTATGATTACGCTTTTTTTTTTTTTTTTTTTTCTTACTCTCATTCTTATTCTTATTCTTATCACCATCTTCGTTGTCATCCTTATAACAAGTATTAATCCCATTTAATCCTCCTCCTCCTCAATGCATCACCATTATCATCACTACTTGCCCTAATCACCACTAGTTATCATCACCATCATTTCCGTCACCAGAATTTATCATCACTAATTCGAGATTCGTAAATACACGCGTGGCAAAACATTTCCAAGAGTCAGATAAAAGCAATGAACTCAAATGCCTGTGAAATGACACGGCTTAGGCGTTGTTACCAGTTTCTCCCAGTCAACTGTGATGCAAATGCTATTCTTCTTCTATCATTTTATTTTGTTTGAATCTGATAAAACGAATTTTCCGTCAGTCCACAATGGGCGTGGGGAGAGTTGAAGACCCGTTTTTCTTGTCTGTTTTATCAATTGTTATACTGGGAACATCTCCCCAAATCATACGTGGCAGATGACACGTATATTTCTGTAGAATTGAACCTAATATTTTCTTAAAAAAAAAAAAAAAAAAAAAAAAAATCGACCTGCCGCAATGAGAATCATTTGAATGTTATAAAAAATTACAGTTGTAAGGAAGTGATCTCTCAACCTCAGTATCTTTGTGACAAATTCATATTCGTCCTGCCGACTCCTGCCGATCCGTGGGAAGCAAACCGTGGGACACAAGGACGTGTTTATAACGGCTGCCTCCCTCTATTATCGACCAATTATCGCCACTGGACGGTCGTCGAGTCTGGAGCTTTCCCTTGACAATTTCGGCCCCTCGCGAGATGGAGATCACACTAAGGCAGGGAGGGGCAAGGAGGGATGAGGGAGGGGGAGGGCACATACACACTGGGAGACGGGTCGGGGGTGGGGTGGGGGGGAGGGAGGGTGAAGGCACACACACAAAGGTGGACGCATTATTAGCATGATGTGTGTGATTTGTGACGATTCGTTCTACCTGGTGCTGCTGCTGCCGTTCTTGTTTTTGGTTGTTTGAGTTTTGGTGGTGGGCGAAGGTCTGCGGGATGGAACGAGAGAGAGAGAGAAAAAGGAGAGTGGATAGGAAGACTTTTTCGGGGGGGGGGGGGGGGATGTTATTGTAATAAAGCTTCTTTTTCTCTTCCTTGCTGGCCGCCACCTCATTTTCCTTCCTTTATGCCACTTCTCCTTTTCTTGTTATTCCTCTTCATCTTTATTTTCTTCTCCTTCCTCCACTACCTTTACCCCCTCTTCCTCCTTATCTTCCTCCAGCTCCACCTCCTCTTCCTCTCTGTAGCCCCCCCCCCTCCTCCTCCCCCACAACCACCCCGCTGCGATACCCATCTTTATTGCCTGTAGGAGTCCCCGAGGAGTGTAGAGTGCGAAAACGGACAGCATGGGAGGGGGGCATGGGGCTGGGGAAGGAGGGAAGGGGGGCGGGGGAGACGAAAGGGAGGGGGAAGCACCAGTGAGAAAACCCCTGCTTTAGACCTCCAGAAGCCTCTGGAGTTTCAGTGCTTCAGGGCTTCGAGATCTCTCAACCTGTCCCCTGTCCGTAATGGTTTTGTTTCGTTGACGAGCTCCAAATGCGTCCCAATTAGGCAAGATTCTTGTCACCCATGACACAATGGACGGTGAAATACGCTTGTGGTGATGTCGGCCTTTCCCGTTTCGATCTATTGTTCGGGTTTGTATTTGTCTGCTACTAGTCTTCGGGCCGCTGGGTTAGGGATTACACACGCACGCGCTGTTACTGAAGGCAATTAAGGGCCGAGGCTC
>NC_061823.1:23393738-23396238 GCF_019202785.1 Penaeus chinensis
TCAGGGTGTAGAGGGTGGAGGTAGGGGTTGTGGGGGGGGGGGTCTCAGGGTGGGGGCGTGAGTGGGGGGGGGAGGGAGGGGGTAAGTCAGGGTGCGTGCGTCTTTGTGTTTGTCTCTGTGTATGTGTGTATGTGTGCGAGTCTCTATATGCACCTGGATATCCGTCAGCTTGCATCTATGTGTATGCGCGCGTGTGTGTACGAATGTATCCAAAATACGTACATCACGCCCAGCTCTGTCTGCAGCAGATGACGCCTCCCGATATCCGTATCTCGGGGTTCGGGAGATGATAAAGTATTGATCGGTTGCCTCGATAAGTGCCGTGGGCGTCGGCCACTGCTCCAACACGGGCGTCTGGGAAAGAGGAGGGGAGGGGAAAGGGCGTGATGGGCGTGAGGGCGATGGGCGTGTGGGTGATGGGCGTGGGGGCGGCCGAGAGGAGGAGCAGGGGAGGCAAACGGGCGTAGAGAATCATCGAAAAGCGAGGAGTTTTGTCTCGCTTATCACAGGGAAGAGGGACGGGCCGGGGGCGTCGGGCGGAGGGACGTGGGAGAAGGAGGAGAGAGAGGGGGATTGATAGAGGAAATTGTGATTGCGGAAGAAAATAGGAGAGAGACGGAGAGGGAAGAAAAGGGAAGGATATATATGCATACATACTACTTACACACATACACATACACACACACAGGTATATATATATATAGTTATGAATATATATATATATATATATATATATATATATATGTATGTATATATATATATGTATATATATATATTATATATATATATATATATATATATATATATATGACGGATGAGAGAGAATTACCTGTAAATGAAAAGTAAAAGTAAAAAAAAAAAGAGAGAGGAAACATAAGAAAGAAAAAAAAGAAAGAAGGAAAGACACATTGAAAGTTAAAACAAAAAGGCGTACAAAAATACCATAACCGAAATAGAAGAAAAAACATGTTCGATTTTGAGCCAGCATTATCTCGCGATCGAGAGCTCTCAGCTGGGCTACCTCGCTCACAAGACTTTTATTGTTTCGTGATATCGAACTGCCAATGGGACTATTTTATGGGTAGACTTTCATGTACACCTAAATTATCATGTGTCGGGATTATCATAGACTCAATATGATGTATTGAAAAGAACTATTGTCAGATCGTAGGGAGGTTATATACTCCCGCTGAATACTTATCAGAAATATGAAACTTAAAAGAAAACAAAACTTATTCAAAGCCGTAATGATGAGTATAAGAAGATATCTCATGCATAAAATTGTCATTTTTTTTTTTCCCTTCTTTTTACTTTTCTTTTCTTTTTTACGTTTGTATTTTATTCTTCCCTGAAACATGTGCATAAAATCTGCAAAGCGACAGGTGGTCACGCAAATGCACTCTCTTTGTTAGAATATGCAATTTTTCTTCGTCGATTTTTTGATTGAAAAATAAGGTAATAAAAGTAGATCTTTTGTAATAGCTGTCACTTAAAAGATCGGGATTTTCATTATTCTTATTGTCAATATTTTACTCTCGTGTTTTAACAGTATGACGTCATGAAGAAATTATAATCGACATTATGTATTTTATATCATTCTCTTCCTCTCTTTCATCATTATTCTTTCCATTACTATAATGTTGTTTTTTGAAGGACGTCACATACAGACACTTACACACACTTGCTCTCCAACATTAACGATCTCTTTATTCGTAAATGTACGAACTGAGTAACCGCAAATAAAAGTGAATAAATAAAGTAAATTCAGGAAGCAGACAAAAGAATGATGAGAAGAAGTAAGAACGAGGAAACACGTTAGTGACGAAGCAATAAATCTTCATCTAAAGAATAAAAAAAAAATGAATAGATAGATAACAAAATGAATAAATGAAAAGTAGAATTGATAAATGATAATCTGATATAGAATTAAAAGAAGATGCAAGGCAGAATAAGAGAACAATGAGAAGAAAGAACAAAACAACCAAGCGCCTTAAATAACAGAAAAAAGAAGAAAAAAAAGTCGAAAAAATATAGAAAAAAACAACAACACCAAGAGGAAAATCGGAAAATCAATAAAAGATATTAAACAATGAGAAAAACGAAATATCACCCCCCACCCCACCCCACCCCTCCCCAGACGCCAGCAAGTTTCAGCAGTTATGAACAAACAGTAATAGAGCAAGTTCATTATTCAGACCTGTCACTCTCCATCAATTTGTCCCAGCGAAGCGTCAAAAATTATTTAAATGAAGGCGCGGTCCTGAAGGAAATTGTCTATCCTGCCACGTGACTTTTTTTTGGAGAGATTGAGGGAGAGGTTAGGAAGACGGAGAAGAGGAGAGGAAGATGGAGAAAGAGAGAATAAAAGAGGGAGAGGAGGTTGGGAAAATGAGTAAAAGAGGGAGAGGAAGATGGAGAAAGAGATAGTAAAAGAGGGAGAGGAGGATGGAGAAAGAGAGAGTAAAAGAGGGAGAGAAGGATGGAGAAAGAGAGAGTAAAA
>NC_061823.1:23403738-23408738 GCF_019202785.1 Penaeus chinensis
ACGGCTGGGATGGGGGGGGGGGGGGGTCGTTGGGAGGGGAAAAGAGAAGGGGTAGGGGGAGGGGAGGGAAGAGGAGGGGTAGAAGGGGGTGGGAATGAGGGGCTGGAAGATGGATGGGGGGAGGGGAATTATGAGGGAATGGGGAGGGGATGAGGAGGGGGAAGGGGAGGGGAGAGGGAAGGTGGAAGTTAGTTGGGAAGAGATCCGAGATGGAAAAAATAAAGGGGATGCATGACGAGAGAGTATACTTGTAAGTGCATTATGCGCTTAAACAGTTTACCCGAATCCGCATCAAAAGTAAATAAATAAATATATATATAGCTTTGTTGTTTGAAAGTTAATTACTGTAGACAGCATTCCGCCTTTAAAACTGGGCATGGATATCATACGATTCCATCAGCTAATAACTCAAAAATTGCTTGGAATACATATAACCCGAAAATTGTTTGAATAGCTCTACGGCGATGGAGTGCTATGCGCGGCACGCGGTCCGCCGTCGGTGCGGGCGGACGCTTATCGGCCGAAGGTTCAAACAGGTGACTCCCGGCGGCTCGCTGGGAGTCTAATTAGCCAGGATAGCGTGGATAGGCGTTCACAAACCCATAAATACACACACTATCTATCTATCTATCTATTTATCTATATATGTATGTATGTATGTATGTATGTATGTATGTATGTATGTATGTATGTATGTATGTATGAATGTATGTATGTAAGCAAGTATGTATGTTTGCATGCGTGTTTGCATGTGTATACATATGTATGTATCCTACATATATATATGGAGTTGCTTGTAGTAGTCTGTTCACATGCATTTAAATACAGACAAATTTATTGACAGGAATGTGAATATAGCTACGTAGACAGAACATCCCAAAAGACAGACCAACCGACAGACAGATAGGCAGCAACATACACAAATTTGAATAGAAATCAGAAAATCAAACCAAAGAAAAAACAAAGAATGCGTAAACAAACCACGGGTATTTTAAGTCCAGTTCGATCCACCTCTACCAGTAAGGACAAAACACACAGAATAGGACCCAATTATAAGACACACAGAACAGCAAGAATAATAAGACAGAATAATAAAACACAGAATACTAAGACACAGGATAATAAGACACAGGATAAGAAGACACAGAATAATAAGACACAGAATAATAAGACATACATAATACTAATAATGATAAGACACACAGAATAGGATAATGGTAACAATAAGACACACCGAATGATAAGACGCACAGAATAATGATAATAATAAGACACACAGAGGTAAGACCCGAGAAGCGAGCGGTGTTCGCAGTGGCACCGAGGAGGCCAAAGCTTATTGATTCGAACGCCGTTTCCCACTGGCATTTCCCCCCAATAACTCATTCATTATACAGGCATTATATTAAAGGACTCCGTCGGGTATCACAGCCATGAAACAGCCATAAATTTGTCCATGAGAGCACCGGCGATGTTTGCGTTGGATTTTTACGAGACAGGGATGGGATGTGCGTGCGTCCACATGAGCCAGTGTCCAGCGCCGGCTCGAGGAACTGGTTTAAGGAGGAGCATTTCTTCCTTTTGATGCGAGGCGTTCGTTACACTTCCCTGTGGCTTGAGATCATAATCGAAGGGCGAGGTTTTGGGCGCCTGTTACTGCTTCGAGAGGCATCTATTGATCGATAGGTAGATTTAGATAGATAGATAGATACAGATATATAAATATAGATCGATTTAAATAATAATAATAGATAGATAGATAGATACAGATATATAGATATAGATCGATATAGATAGATAGATATATACAGATATATAAATATAGATCGATTTAAATAAAAATATAGATAAATAGATAGATAGATACAGATATATAGGTATAGATCGATATAGATAGATAGATATATACAGATATATAAATATAGATCGATTTAAATAAAAATATAGATAAATAGATAGATAGATACAGATATATAGGTATAGATCGATATAGATAGATAGATATATACAGATATATAAATATAGATCGATATAGATAGATAGATAGATAGATTTATAGATAGATAGATACCGATATATATAGATCGATATTGATAGATAGATATATATAGAGATGTAGGTATAGACTGATAGATTGATTGATAGATATATAGATATATTAGATTGATAGATAGATAGATAAATTAGTTTGATAGATAGATAGAATGATAGATAAATGGATAGATAAACAAATAAATAGATAGATAGATAAAAGATAGATATATAGGAGGAAAAATATAGATGGATATAGACAAATATGAATATAGATAGATATATAGATAGACGGACAGGTAGACAGATAGATAGACAGACAAAGAGATAGATAGACTGACGGATATATAAGAGGGAGAGAGAGAGAGAGAGAGAGAGAGAGAGAGAGAGAGAGAGAGAGAGAGAGAGAGAGAGAGAGAGAGAGAGAGAGAGAGAGAGAGAGAGAGAGAGAGAGAGAGAGAGAGAGAGAGAGAGAGAGAGAGAGAGAGAGAGAGAGAGTTAGAGAGAGAGAGAGAGAGAAAGAGAGAGAGAGGAGAGAGGGAGAGAGAAAAAAAAAATACATACAGACAGACAGACAGAAACAGAGATGGAAACAGGGATAGAGAAACACAGAGAGAGATACACATAGATACATAATATGTTAATTAAATTAAAAGTATACGTTATATGTCGAAAAATACAGTTATCAGTGGCATAGTGTGTGAGTGTGTGTGTGTGCTTGTGTGTGTGTGTGTGTGTGTGTGTGTATGTGTGTGTGTGTGTGTGTGTCTGTGTGTGTGTGTGTGTGTGTGTGTGTGTGTGTGTGTGTGTGTGTGTGTACGTGCGTGCCTGCGTGCTTGCGTGTGTGTGTGTGTGTGTGTGTGTGTGTGTGTATAGGGGGGTTATATTTATAGGTACACTGAAAGAGTTCATATCCCTGACTCATTATCCGAATTCAGCTTTCCGATCATGGCGACTGTCCTTTGTTATGGTTTGATTTGCAGCAGCGCGATTCTCAGCCCCTTACCCTAAACGAATAAATAAAAAAGTGGGAAAAAAAGTAAATTGCTAAAGTATACTGTATTAACATACACACATACATAAACCATGGATGGATATACGCATGGATATGTATGCATATTTACATTACGTTTTTATCTTCGTCAGTATGTGCGTATCTATTTGCTTATAGCTTAAACTCGTGTACCTTACCTGGGTGTGTTTGTGCGTATATAGATTCGTGTACTGAAACATTACTGAATATTAGCTATACACATATACACACCACACATATTTACGAAAACACATCAATAGTCACATAAACAAATCTTTCTCTAATAGAACCGAGCACAGTCTTAAAACAAAACGAAAAAGCAAGAGAGAAAGACAAAAAGGAAAGAAATTCACGTCTCATCAATTAAAAAGATGGTACAGAGTGTGCTTCAGAGGAACCTTTACATCTCATCCTCCGTATCTCTGACGGATCTGACTACTAACTCAGGAGTAATTCTCTGCCGGATATGTCAAAGATAATTGGTTTTCTCCCACGTGACGTCATCGGGCGTCTTCTGTTGTTGTTGTTGTTGTTTTTTTGTTGTTTTTTTTTGTTTTTTTTTGCGTGTCTTTTCTACGAGAACGTTTGCGGCGATGCGTCTGTTCCCGTTGGGCGTTTTGAGGGCATATTGAATGCAAGGAAAAATAGATTGGTAGACAGAGAGAAAGAGGCAAATAGATAGGTAGATAGATTGATTGATTGATTGACTGATAGATAGATAAATAGAGATAGATTGATATATACAGAGCGATATATAGAAAGATAGATAGATAGAAAGATAGATAGATATAAACAGATAGGTAGACAGATAGAGATAGACTGATATACTTATATATAGACAGATAGATAGAAATAGATAGGTAGATTGATTGATAGAGATAGATTGGTGTGTATATGTATAGATAGATAGATAGGTAGATAGAGAGAGGGGGGATAAAGGGAAAAAGGCAAATCAGATAAGATGATAATTATACCATGGACAATGATCGTGCAAATGCTGACAGACAGAAAAAGTAAAATATATGTATACATGAATATATGATTAGAAATGAAAAAAAGAAAAAAGAAAAATAGGGGGAACAAGAGACAAAGAAACCAAGGCGGATAGCAAGACAGAAGAATAACAAGGGGAAAAAAAGAAAAGAAAAAGAGAGATAAAAAAAAAAAAGAAATAGTGTAAATATGCAAGTAGGTGGTTGAGCGAACACCACCTACACTTGACGGTCGTTTGTCGTTTGTAATTGAATAACATTCATTTTCACCGGATGCGGGTAATAATGAAATAAGTCTGGTTTATATCCGCAAATCGCTATCTTTCTATTCCATTTGTGTTTTGCTAAGGCCGTTCATTATCAGTCTTTATCCATTTTTCATTTTGTTAAGACTTCTTCCTTCCTTCTTCGCCCCTTCCCTCATCTCTCCCTTTCGCTCTTCCTCTCTCATCTTCCTCTCTTCGCTATTCTTACTTTCTCATTTCCCCTCATTCCTTTATCACCCCCCTCCTCCTACCCATCTGCTATCTCCCTCTCCCTCCTCGCTCCACTGACCTTCCCCCTTCCTCCTCCTCCTCCTCCTCCTCCTCCTCCTCCTCCTCCTCCTCCTCCTCCCTTAGCTACACTTCTCTTTCTTTACTTCCTCCTCCCTTTCCTTCTCTTCCCTTCTACTTCCTTCTCTCCCCTTCCCCCTTCCTCATTTTTCTTTCTTTCCTCCTCCCTTCCACTCCTCCTCCCTTTCCTCTTCCTCCTCCTCCTCCTCCTCCTCCTCATCCTCATCCTCCCTTTCCTCCTCCTCCTCCTCCTCCTCTTCCTCCTCCCCCTCCTCCCTTTCCTCCTTCTCTTCCTCCTTGTAAGCGCCAATTCATGCGCTCAGATTATTTGTGTTAACTTAAGGTGACTGATACCACTGCGTAGAACTCGCTGCACGATTTATTGGAATGCGG
>NC_061823.1:23423738-23428738 GCF_019202785.1 Penaeus chinensis
CCTTCCTTCTCTCTTCCTTTTCTCTTCTTCCTTGTCTCTCTCCCTTCTTCCCTCCCTACCCCCGTCCCCCCGCCTCACTCTCCCCCTCCTTTACCCTTCTTCCCTCCCCTTCCCCCACTCCCCTATTCCCCCTGTGATGGGACCTGTGCTTTGTTGGAGCGCGGAAAAGCTTACATAATTTTCAATCGTTCCTCCGCCGGCTTTATTTCTCTTTAAAGGATGAGAGTGCTTTCAATTAATTAAATGTCTTTTTTTGTCTGTGTGCGTGGTTGCTATCTTTTGGATTTATGAGCCTGTTCATTCGTGTGGGAGTTAGCATTCTCTCTCTCTCTTACCTGCACTCTTGCTCTTTCTCTCTCTCTCTCTCTCTCTCTTCTCTCTCTCTCTCTCTCTCTCTCTCTCTCTCTCTCTCTCTCTCTCTCTCTCTCTCTCTCTCTCTCTCAGTTTCGGTCTTTGTCTCTCATTCAAAAAAGGGAGGAGTACGGATTTGTCAAAACATTTATTCTACAACGATTATACCACAATAAATAAAAAGTATAAGGGAAAAAAATGTACCAACCATTTTTTTTTTTACGGATCTTAAGTTTAATTACACGTTTAATCCGTCAAAGAAAATTACTTATGACTTCGCCCTTGGCAGGCACTAACCTTAGCCCTGATGCACGGGACACTGGTTTAATATTTCCCTAAAGAAAGAAAGGAAAAATGTATATTTAAAAATATATAAATATATTTTTTCGTATTTTGACAGTCTCAGACGTCCAGAACCTTCCACGAACGCTCACTCTTTTTCTTTCTCAACCTATTCATGGCCTGAAGAAAAAGCATTCTAATGCTTCATCTCTCGCCCCCCCCCCCCCCCTTATTCCCCGGGATGTCTTAAATGCATGGGAATAATGTATGCTTTACGTGAATGAATTTACCCCAGGAAGGATGCAACCATGGCGGGACTAATCGCTTGTTTATTTACCACAGCTTTATCTCATCGCCTATCACATTATGCCCCGAATCATTCATCTTCCTTCGAAGCTTAACGCACGCTTCAGCAAATCGCTACACCGTGCTTGGGACAAACAAACCGGCGAGATTCGAATCGCAAACACCGAGACGCGCGAGTAAACAAAAGCCTTCAATCATAAGCCGGCTTTTCCGTACTCGCTCATGGTTCCGACACATCGCTGCATCTTACAAGGCTCCCCGGTACAATACAGGATCGCTCTTTTGGTCCAGTATTTTGTCAGAGATGTCGCCTGGGCAGCCACAGCCCGGCGGGAGTTCGAACCCTCGCTGTGTTACGAGCTCGCCTCGGGCTTTGGTTCTTCGCCCGGCCGCCAGGGGGACGCTGGGGACGGGGAGGGGTGCCGCCTCTTGTTCCGGACGCTCTGTGGTTGCTGCAGGATTTGTTTGTTGTTTTTACGATTAAGTGTTGCTCTGGGTTATTAGGCAGATCGGGCAAACATTTGTAATATATTTATATATATTTTAACTACCGCCAGGCCTCTTTATGCAAAGCGAATAACGAAGAACTGAGACGCAAAAGACGCCGAACCCCGAAGCGAAAGCAAGAGACGTAACTGCTGCGCGCGGTGCCAGACTTTCCATTATCATTTGTCGTGATGAGTGTGCCTGTCAGGGTGACATTCCTGAGGGTCTCGGCTGGCGAGGCGAGGCGGGCGCAGCGGAGGCGGAGGTCGTTAAGGCTTTTACTTATATGCAAGGAGGAGGTGGTTATGATCATATTACATGGCCTCTTTAATTGTTGTTGACGTTATTAAGGCTGCGCGGGTCATTATTTGTGGTTTCTAGCTGGTTTTTAACTTGTTTTCCTTTTTCTGGCGTCGTAATTATTTACTTATTTAGGGTTGTAATTAATTTTATGCTGATCTTAATGGTGACAGTTAATGGTCAGGTGATTAATTGCGATTTAATTATGTTCATCTTTTTTAGATGTTACTCTAATAGAATACGAATCTACCTGCATTAAATATCAAAGAAGTTTATGTTGTCAAGTTATTATCCCTTTGAGACTGAATTTAAACCTTTCCTTTGCTAGTAATATATATATGTGTGTGTGTGTGTGTGTGTGTGTGTGTGTGTGTGTGTGTGTGTGTGTGTGTGTGTGTGTGCGCGCCCACACGCACACACGTATATGCGTATATATGTGCATACATATATACGCGTGTGTGTGTGTGTGTGTATGTATATATATATATATATATATACATAAACATATACATATATACATGTGTGTATATATATACGTTGTTGAAATGTGTAAATAAAATATACACATACATACACTTATACGTGTATATATATAACATTTATATATTCACGCATATATATGTACATATGTATGTATGTATCTATATGTATAGTGCGTGTGCGTGTGCGCGTGCCTGCATGCGTATCAAATGCCGTTTTACTATATTGCTTTTCCAATCCCCCGAAGAAACAAAAAGCGAAAATGCCTTAGACATATCCGAATGTTTTCTTACACATAGGGAGAGAGGTAGATTGATTGATTGATATGTATATATATATATGGTTATCTATATATACATGTATACATATATGTATATTAATGTATGTATATGCACATGTGATTATGCATATATACACATATTTACATATGTACACATTATGTGTGTGTGATGTATATATGCATATATATATATTTATATATGTATGTATATATATATATACATACACACGCACATGTGTATATATATATATATATATATATATATATATATATATATATATACATGTGCGTGTGTGTTATCTCTCTCTCTTTATATATATACATATATACTTATGTATATACACATATACATATATATACATATGTTACATGAATGTATAATATATATATATATATATATATATATATATATATACATAGAGAGAGAGAGAGAGACTTGATTAGATAGAGTTATACATATAAATGCATATGTATGTGTATATATATGCATACATATTTATATTTACATATGCGTACTCACAAGCACACACACACGTGCATCTATATATTCATAAACATGAATATATTTTTAGCTCGCTTATACTTAGGCCAATTGCTACTGACGTGCTTGTCCTTTTTGTCTTGCCAGGGAAAATTTACAGACTTTTTTACGGCATTTCAAGAGCGATGTAATTTGCATGCTGAAAATCAAGTTTATATTTGTAGTGTGGAGAGGAGCGAGTCTGGGAATCGTGTAGACCGGCGAGTGTAGGACCCAAACTGCTGCCTTGGGAAACGCCACTTTGGTGTGGAAATCATTCATTATCTAGGCCTCAGTACGAAGTGTTATGCGACAGTAATCTAGCTTTTAGGATGCTTGGACAAGATGGAAAGGGAGATGATGAGGAAGAATTGGTGGAAAAAAGGGAAATAGGGGGGTTGCAGAGAGTTGAAAACGTAGACACACTGAGAGAATAATGAAAGAGTATAGAGAAGGTTGAAAAATTATGGAATCCTGGTATATAAATTGATGGCGCATGTAGGAGACGGAGAGAGATGATATCAAATAAATATTAGGTAAAAGGAGGCCCAAAAAAAGGTAGGGGAGGGGAATGGGGGGGGGGGGGATGGGAAGTTCTCCAGCTGCCTCCTGGTGCCCGGCGGTGTGGCTCTGGCAGTTTATTCTTAAATGATGCGGTAGTCCGATTTGCCCCCCCCCCCCCCCCCCCCGTTTGGTTCTTTACATATCTCTATCTCTTCAGTTTCTGTATCCTTCCTTATCTCTCTCCCATCCTTCTTTCCTCCCTCTCTTCTTTTTTTCTCTCCCTCCCTCTTTCTTTCCCTCTCTTTCTCTTGCATACTTTTAACTATTCTCGCCCGCCCATTCGGCTTGCATACACTACATTTTTTATTTGTTCTTATGTGCATTTTTATGGACTTGTTTTCTTATTTTAGTGTTTGACTGAATGCTATCTGTTTTGCTTTGCTTTCTCGACTCCTTGACACCTGCTCTTTTACGTTAATTTATCTCTGTGTTTACCTGCTGGTTTCTCTGTTCATTTGATTCTTTGGTGTCCTGTGGATGTGTGTGTATATATATATATATATATATATATATATATATATGTGTGTGTGTGTGTGTGTGTGTGTGTGTGTGTGTACGTTCTTGTGTGTATGTGTGTATATATATATATATATATATATATATATATATATATATGTATGTATATACGTGTGCGTGTGTAGAGTGCGAGAGAAAAAGGCGTATGCATATGTGTGTGTGTGTGTGTGTGTGTGTGTGTGTGTGTGTGTGTGTGTGTGTGTGTGTGTGTGTGTGTGTGTGTGTAGGGGGTGGCAAATCTCTAAACATAAGTTTCCTTGATTTCAGTTACGTTTAAGGAGGTAATTTGCGCACTTTTGCGTCTTCCTGTTTAATTACACGATTCCAGGTATTTTTTCTTCCTTTTAGGAATAGGTTTTATTTACTATTATTTATGTTTGTGGCCACTTACCGTACCTATTTATACGCTTTCTTATCTAATTGCTCGGTTGCTTGCTTCCTTGCGGCGTGCTAGTGGGTGGTAGAGGTGGGGGGGGGGGGGTGCAGCATCACTGGGGCTTATCTATCACGGCCCGGCGGGTGGGGAGGGGGGGGGGGTGTCCTGCTGCAGCTGCCGGGCGAAGAAGGAGGAGGGGAAGGAGGGAGAAGGAGAAGATTATGAAGGGGAGAGAAGGAGTGGAGAGGAGGATGTGTAGACGGAGAAGGAGATAGGAGAGGGAAGATGGATGCCGGGAAGGAGAAAGAAGGGAGGGGAGAAAAAAGAGAAGAAAAAGTGAGTTGGGTAAGAAGGGATGGGAGAGAAAGAGGTGGAGAAGGGTGGAAGGGAAGGAGTAGCGATTTAGGAATAGACGAGTTAATTATGAGGAACAATTAGGAAAAAAGAGAAGGAGGAAGATAAAATGAAGGAGGAGGAAGAAGAAAGAGACAGGCAGATGAACAGGAGAAAAAAGGACGTAGAGGAGGAAGAAAGAGAAA
>NC_061823.1:23506238-23516238 GCF_019202785.1 Penaeus chinensis
ATAAGTGTTTTCAAGTTGGGCGAATATTAAATGTCTCAAAAGTTGAAGAAGTAATTTTCTTCTTTGATGTGTAGGTTTGCGTTATACTTATATCACAAGGTATGCCGGGTATTATCTTCCAGTAAATAAAGAGAGGTTATGACAGATCATAGTGTACTTCTTCAAAGTCATATTCATTTCGGATACGCTCTGCATAACACACACACACACACACACACACACACACACACACACACACACACACACACACACACACACACACACACACACACACACACACACACACATATATATATATATCTTTCTTTCTCTCTCTCTCTCTCTCTCTCTCTCTCTCTCTCTCTCTCTCTCTCTCTCTCTCTCTCTCTCTCTCTCTCTCTCTCTCTCTCTCTCTCCCTCTACATATATATGTATATTATATATATATATATATATATATATATATATATATATATATATATGTGTGTGTGTGTGTGTGTGTGTGTGTGTGTGTGTGTGTGTGTGTGTGTGTGTGTACATATATATATATATATATATATATATACATATATGTACATATATACATACATATATAAATATATATATATATATATATATATATATATATATATATATATATATGCATCTCTTGAGCAAAGTTTTACAAAATCAAGAAAAATAAGTTTTTATTTTTAACATTTGGTTTTAATTACAAATGGCATACTCTATCCCACTGCACTGCATGACCTCAACAATATCAAATAGTTAAGTAATTGCTCTTTTACATGTAAGCCAGTAGCTTCACAGAGACATCTTACGGAGCAACACAGACCCTCCTCGTTTGTTTTCTGCTCACGTTTGCTATGTATGTCGTAAAAGTGTATAGGGATTATTATACATACTGTCCACACAATATGGCAGGTGAACGAATGGAAAACATGAAGCCCCAAACGCTAAATTACGCAATTAAATGTTGAACTTTCAATAGATATTCCCTGCCTTCCATCCGTGAAATGAACGAAACTCCCTTGTCGTGCGTATAGCCATTTGTAATGTTTGTTTCCCAATAAAACACAGTATCCTATGTGGGGGCTACACGCTTATTACAACTACTTTCTTTTTTATATATCTATTCCCATTCACAGCATGCGTGATATCCTGTAATTTTCTACTGTGGGGAGTTTTGAATAGTGAATATAAACCAACAACTGGAATAATGCTCGACCGCGGTGCTGAAAAATGCTTCCATTCCAAAGCTTTATTTCCCTAGCAGAGATGGTGTCAGTTCACGATATATCGTTGAATTATCATATTTACATAGATGTCAGCGTTTACGATAGATGTTTATTAAAAAATGTAATCAGGCATGGATACAGAGAGCAAGGAAAATGCGTAGTTATCCTACAATTTACGATTTCATAACAGTGCGCCCTTTGCATTTCATCTGTCTGGATGTAAGTATTGCCAGACCAAAAAAAGTACTACGAGAGTGGTGAGTGATAGCATATGACCTATATACTTTCAAAGGCCTCAATACGTATATATATCTGCCTGTGCGTTCAATGAAGCTAATATTTCAGGATAGCCGAGGTGCATCTGGGCCCGCGATCGAAGCTGCGTCTCCTCCATCACAGTCCGAGACTCTGGCCCTGTATTAAGGGAGGGACTCTTGATGGATATCCCAGGCGGTGGAATCAGTCAACGGAAGTATAATACGTTGAGAGAAGTTACAAGTTGCTGCGTTTAAGTAGTTAGCTGCCAGTTACCGCATTGAAATAGCATTGATATGCTGTATTTAAAAAGATCCAGGTTACTGTATTTGAATATCTGTGAGTTACGATGAAGTATGAAGTAGATACAATTCCCTGCAATTGAGCTGCCATAATTTGCTTTCTTAAAGTTTTAAGTAAATGGGCTTAAGTAGCGAAAGTACAATGCTATATTTAATAGTTGCAAGTATCTGTGTAGCTGCGAGTTATTGAACCTACGGAACTGCACATTCTTGTACTTAAGCAGCAATGAGTTATCATTATAATGATATTAGTAGTAGTAGTGGTAGTGGTAACAGTAGTAGTAGTAGCATTTATAGTAGAAGTAGTAGTAGTAGTAATAGTAGTAGTAGTGGTGGCAGTAGTAGCAGTAGTAATAGTAGTTGTAGTAGCAGTAGTAGTATATTGTGATGACAATACTAGTTGCATCATTACTAGCATCAAATAACATAAGATAACTTTTAAACAAAGTAATTTGGTAACTTCTCCTATTTGCGTTAAGCTCATAATAAGCAATACACAACTCTTAGAAAGTTATTGTTCTGATAATTATGACGCATTACCTTCTCTGTCTTGTGGTCATACTACGTCTTTCCTATTATTGAAACCACCCCCCCACTTTCTCAAATAATTTCCGATAGAGTATCTTTTCTAGCCTCGTTATTAGGTCATCAGATTTGTGTCAGTTAAGAAATGTCCACTTGAGTTTTGTCTGAGAATTTTGTTTGAACATAACTGGCTTCACAAGTGCTTAATCACCTAGGAGGCAATAAGCAAGCCCTGCGTGAGGTCACTGTATTTCTTATTCCTTGTATTTTCGGGATTCTTTTTTCTGTTGCTATAAATATCGATACTGTATTCATTATGGCTTACATCATTATCATCACTGTGATGTCATGAAAATACTAATAACACTAAAATGATATAAATCAGCTTTACGAAAATCATAAAAAAACAAAAACAGATGAAACCGATGGGACTAGTAATTGACTCCTTGGTGAGTAAGCTCTTGTGGAGCCATCAACCCTATGAGTAAACACAATACATAAATGGAAAGGGAAACAGCCACAGTAAAAATTAAACATAAAATCGTAACGATTTATATTCATTTCTTACTGTGGCTGTTTTCCTTTTCATCTTTGTGTACACGTTACTGTGTTTGCGTCACAATACATAAACTCACAGTGAACATAACATGTACGTACAATGTCATCTCCGGCGGAGCGCTTGAACGCATCCGACGCAACGATAATAGCTGTGCATTTCTCTCCCGCAGACGCCAATTTGAAGCCAATGCCAAGTCCTGTGCCGCAATAATGGCATCTTCAGTCTCCTTCCTTATTGTTCCTTTCTTCAACCAGTTATCTTGCTCATTTCTAACACTGTGTTCTAATCCAATCATCCCTCCTCCCTCCTTTGCCCTTTCAAATAATATATATATATATATATATATATATATATATATGTATATATATATATATATATATATATATATATATATATATACACACACACACATCTACGCGAGAATGGTTACGAGTAAGGTGCTTGCTTCTCTGTTTTCCTTTTTTATGCAGTAATAGTAAATATTGTTATTTTTATTATTATTGTTATTGTTACTGTTATCCTTATTATTATTATAATCGTTATTACTATCATTGTTGTTCTTCTTCTTCTTCCTCGTATTATTAATATTATTATAATTTTATTATTATTTTTATGATTATTATTATTATTATTATTATTATTATTATTATTATTATTATTATTATTATTATTATTGGTGTTGTTACCATTATTACCATTACTTTATCATTATCGTTGTTATTATCATTATTATTGTTATAATTATTATTATTATTATTATTATTATTATTATTATTATTATTATATTATTGTTGTTGTTGTTTTGTTGTTGATGTTAATATTATTATCATTATTATTACTATTATTATTATTATTATTATTATTTTTATTATTATTATTATCATTACTCTAATTATTATCATTATCACTATTATCCTTATTATTATTATTTTCAATATTATCATTATTATTATTATCATTCTTATTATTATTATCATTATTATTTATTTATTAATATTACTATCATTTTATTGTTATCATTTTATTATTCATATTATCCTTATTCTTATTCTTATTCTTATGCTTATTATTATTATTATTATTATTATTATTATTATTATTATTATTATTATTATTATTATTATTATCATTATCATGATAATGATAATGGTTATCATTATCATTTTTCTTATTATTATTATCAATTTTATTGCTATTATTGTTATCATTATTATTATTATTATTATTATTATTATTATTATTATTATTATTATTATTATTATTATTATTATTATCATTAATATTATCATGATAATGATAATGGTTATCATTATTATTGTTATTTTTGTTATTATTTCACTATTGTTATTATCATTATCACCATTGTTGTTGTTATTATTAGTATCATTATCATTAGTATCATTATCATTATAATTTATTATTATTATTATTGTTATTATCAGTATTACTATTATTATTATTATTACTATTATTATCAGTATCATTATTAGTAGTAGTACTAGTAGTAGTATCATTAGTATCATTAGTATCATTACTATTTTTTTTATTGTTATTATTATTATTATTATTATTATTACTATCATCATTATTATTATCATTATTATTATTAATGTTATTATTATTACTTTTATTATTATTATTATTATCATTATTATTATTATTATTGATATTGTTGTTACTATCATTATTATCAATAACTTTATTTATCAGTATTAGAATCATTGTTGTTGTTATCTTTATCATTATCATTATTATTATCATTATCATTATTATTATCGTTATTATTATTATTATTATTATTATTATTATTATTATTATTATTATTATTGTTATTATTATTATTATTATCATTATTGTTATTATTAATTAATTTATTTTCATTATCATTATTATCATTATGTTCATCATCATAATCATTGTTATTGTCATTATTCTTATTATTACTATTATCATTATGATTATAATAATGATTATTGTTACTATCATCATTATGATATTGTTATCATTATTATGTTTTTTGTATCATTATTAATATTAGATGTTATTGGTATCATCATTACACTAATATCATCATTAATGTTATCATTGTAATTCTTTTTATCATTATTATTATCATTATTATTATTATTATTATTATTATTATTATTATTATTATTATTATTATCATTATTATTATTATTATTATTATTATTATTGTCATTATTATCATTATTATTATTATTATCATTATTATTATTATCATTATTATTGTTATTATTATTATTATTATTATTATTATTATTATTATCATTATCATCATCATCATTATTGTTATTATCATTATTATCAGTATTATCACTAGTAGCTGTAATAGTAGCCGCAGTAATAGTAAAAAAAATAGAGTATCATCATCATACATATTATCATTAATCTTACCTATATTACTTTTACTATCAAAAGAACAAGAAAAACATTATTATTTGTTAGTCAAACAAAAAAACAAAAAACAAAAAAGAAACACTTGACCAAGTTCCGCCCATTTGGACAAAAGCGAAAAAAAATAAAAGTTTGTCTGACGTCAAGCCTCTCGTGTTAATGCTTTCAGCCAAATTGTGAACTAACTCACTAACCTGCCTAATTGACGCTAGCTGTATTCTGACGCGTTAATATGTCGAAATTGGTGTAAAATAGAAAATGGTCCTTTTTTTCCCAAACCTCCCGTGTAATTAGCCAGATTATTGACGTACCTTCAATTACCGATACTGGGTCAGCTATCGGTTTACGCTGCACACCTGCTCTCGGTTCTGATTTCATCGATTTTTACCTTTTTTTTTCTGGTGTTCTGCGTTTAATTAGTGTTAGGGAAAAAAGGGAAAATAAGTGTTTTTTTCTTACTCTTCATCCATTCAGCGTAAGGAAATAATGTGAAGGAAGGGAGAGTAATTATAAGGATGTAGTAATAGTAGTAATAGCAAAGTAATAATTAATAGTAATATAATGATGATAATAACAATAATGATAATGATAGTGATGATAATGATAATGATAATAGTAGTAATAATAATGATACTTATTACAATAATGAGGATAATGATAATGATGATAATAATGATGATGATAATAACAATAACAATACTAATGATGATGATGATGATAATATTGACAATAACAATGATAATAATAATAATAATAATAATAATAATAATAATAATAATAACGATGATGATAATTACTATAATGATAATAACAATAACAATAATAATATAATAATGATATTAATCATAAAAAAAATAGTGATGATGATGATAGTGAAAATAATGATGATAATAATGATGATGATAATAATAATCATAATGATAATGATAGTAATAATAATAATAATGATAATAATAATAATACTTATTATAATAATAATAATAATAATTATAGTAATAATAACAATAATAATAATAATAATAATAATAGTAATAATAATAATAATATAATAATAATAATAATAATAATAATAATAATAATAATAATAATAATAATAATAATAATAATAATAATAATAATAATAATAATAATAATAATAATAATAATAATAATAATAATAATAATAATAATAATAATGATAATAATAATGATAACAACAACAACAAAAAGCAATAACAACGACAATAATGATAATAATAACATTAATGATAATAACAATAATAGTAATAATGAAAAGAATTATATATCATAATCTTGCTAATGGTAATAATGGTAATTATAAAATAAATGATAGTAATGATTATTGTTATATATTATTATTATCATTATTGTTATTTTTATTATTATTATTATTATTATTATTATTATTATTTTTATTATCATCATCATCATTATTATTATTATAATTACTTTTATTTTTCTTGTTGTTGTTTTCGTTGTTGTTGTTATTATTACCATTTTTAATAATGATAATCATGGTGACGATCATAATGATAATAATAATGATAATAATAGTAGCAATAATAATGATAATAAAAGTAATAATAAGCATAATGATAACAATAATAACAATAATGATAGTAATAATAATAATAGTAATAGTAATAATAATAACAACAATAATAATAATGATGATAATTATAATAAAATAATAAAATCAATAATGATAACAAAGATTATATCTGTAATATGATCCATAGATGAATAAATACAAAATAAATAAAAACATTAACACACTCAATTCGAACACATTTACCAACCATTTTTTCTTTTCTTCTTCTTCTTTTTTTTTTTTTTTTCTTTATTCAAGAGTTCTTTCTTCTTGTTCCTTTCGTCCGCTCCTTCCTTCAACAATTTTTCTTCCCCAACCGAGCTCCAACCCCTATTGCCCTCACTTCATCTTTATTTAGTTAGTTATTTTTCTATTTTCCCCAGCTATTTCCCCCTCACTTACGCTCCATGTTATGAATCTTTAACCTCGTACTTCAGACCTAACCCTCGACTTCGAGTACGTTCTCCTTCAACCCCCTTCTCTCTCTGATCTCGTGGTTCTTCTCCCTCGACCCCCTCCCCCACTTCTCATACTCCAACCCCCTCTTCTGTTATTCTCGTTACCAACCCCTTTTCTCAACCTCCAACACCTTCTCCCTCACTAGCCTCTCCCGCACTCTCCTATCCACCACCCTCTTCCCCAGCCTTCAACTCCTTCTTTTCTCCACCACTCTATTCCTCAACCTCCAACACCTTCTCCCTCACTATCCTTATCCCCAGCCTCTTCCCCAACAACTATTTTCCCCAACCTCCAATCCCTTCTTCCTCATCATCCTCTTCCTCACCCTCTTCTCCATCACCCTCTTCCCCAACCCTCCTCGCCCCCAGCACCTCTCCCCCCCTTCCGAACCCCACCTCCCTCTCCCCTTCCAAGAAAGAGGTATCAAGAGCTATTAAAGAGTGCTTCTCGGCGTGTCCTCCATTCCCCTTTCTGAGGTTGAGGTGATGCGAGCTAAATTGCCACCTTTGTCAGTCACAGGAGAGCGCTGGACGTCGACAGGTTATCTTCTTCCTTTTTCCTACTCCTCCCTCCCCCTCGTCTCTCTCTCTCTCTCTCTCTCTCTCTCTCTCTCTCTCTCTCTCTCTCTCTCTCTCTCTCTCTCTCTCTCTCTCTCTCTCTCTCTCTCTCTTTCTCTCTCTTTCTCTCTCTCTCTCGCTCTCTCTCTTTCTTTCACTCTTCCTTCCTTCCTTCCCTTCCTCTCTTCCCTTTCCCTTTTCCCTCTCTCGTTTCTTTCCTCTTCCTCCATGCTTCTCTCCTTTTCCCTTTCCTTTTTCTCTCTCCCTTCTGCCTTTCTCCCTCTTCCTCTATCCTTCATCCCCGCATCTCCTTCATTCAAAAATAGATAGATAGATAGTTTGATAGATAAGAGAGAGAGAGAGAGAGAGAGAGAGAGAGAGAGAGAGAGAGAGAGAGAGAGAGAGAGAGAGAGAGAGAGAGAGAGAGAGAGTTACTAGTAGTATTAGCAGCAAATCAGTTTTAGTAGCAGTATTAGTGATAAATCATCCAACTGCTTTTGTAAAATGTGCAGTGTTATGCTATACTCCTTCTGTTATAACATGTACCATTTTCATTATCATTTTAGATTTATCGTTATGACAGAAACACACATTTCTTACGAGGTATTTTGAATTTTGACATAAGGTGGAAAATATACATAATGACATAACTGATGGTATGCTTTTGAACGTATCTGTCTCATATGATAATTTGAAAAGTAATTCATACATAAATATGAAAATAAAGGGGAATTAAACACGAATTAAGAGGACGTGGTTAACTGAGGTATTAGTCGGTTAACAGGAACGTTAATCGCCTTAAATGACAGTCTTCTCTTATCTTAAGGCATGGGGATGACACTTGATTGTCAGCGTATTATCAGCGCTGTTAATGCTGTTAGAGTTCTTACATCCTGATGCTCGTGTTCTTAGTATATATTTCTCTTTCTGATGCACAGCATAAGTTTATTTTTTCCTTTTTTCAGTTCGTACAACTTATTGCCAATGTTTTTTGTTTTGTTTTTAATAAGACTTACGTCATGCTGTTAATGTCTTGGAAGTTTCCTTTTAAGCGGTTCTCTTATCTACATTTTTTCATTTCCAGGTTTTTGTTATTATTGTTATTGTTATCATAATTTGATTTTACTGATGTTTTTCCCTCGGTTTTTCGTGATTTATAACTAATAATAACTATATTCACCACGATCATTACTTACCGAAACATAATGAAAAATATATAGACACATAGATAAATAGATCAATATATTAAGTTATATTCTTCTTTTGCTGAATAACTTGAATTATGTGAATTATGAATTATAGAATCATTAATTTAGCACTGAAAATATAAAAGAGTATGACATTTCGCAAGCAACGCTCCCACCTAAATTGTGCTTTTGATTATAATAAATGTATATTTATTCTAACGGCAATTATATTTCTTGTTAAGACTAATACAGCTAAATCCATCGTCATCATCTTTAATAATTTAATTAACTCTCCGGAGGAAAGATTCACTGTGCTTAATTAACCCCAGTAGCTTCAAGAATATTTAACACCTAGCAAGCATCACTTAAGACTCGGAGAAAAAAGTTGAAAAAAAAAAAAATGAAATACCGGGAACTATTAACTCCCCCCCCCCCCCCCCCAGCTGCCCATGCTCACCCCCGCCGCACTCTTCGTCCTCTTCCAGCTCCTCCTCCTCCGTTGTTTTACTTCTCTTTCTCCCCTTTCTCTTCTTCTTATCCTTCTCTCTTATTTCTCTTCTTCTTATCATTCTCTCTTTTATTTTTTTTTTCCCTTTATTTCATGCTTTCATCTTTTATTTGTTTTTTCTTTTTTTTTTCTCTCTTGTCTTATCTTTTTTCTCATCCTCTGTCTTTCTATCTTTATCTCCCTTTTACCGCTTTCTCTTCATCTTCTTTCTCTCTCACCTTCACCCTCCCCCCCCCCCCCCTTTTCCTCCACAACGTACCACCCCTTCCCTCCCCTTCACCTGATCAGAGAAGTAGAAGCTGGATTTGGCCCCCCACCCCCTCCCCTCCCTCCCCATACCCCCTCTCCCCACTCCCCTAACCCCTTCCTCCCCCTCCCCCTCTCCCCCCCTCCCCCTCCCCCTCCCCCTCCCCTACCCCCTCCCCCAC
>NC_061823.1:23521238-23523738 GCF_019202785.1 Penaeus chinensis
TTACCCTGCTTTGCCTTTTCTTTACTTTCTCTTTCGTTTCCTCTCCTTTTCCTTTACTCTCTATCTATCTATCTATCTATCTATCTATCTATCTATCTATCTATCTACCTATCTATCTATCTATTTATCTATCTATCTACCTGTCTATGTATCTCTTTCTCTACCAACAGACCGACAGACCCAAACACAGACACAGAGACGGAGGTCCAATGTGTATATCTATTTACAGAAGCGCGTCCTTTTTATCTGAAGGGTCACATTGGCGTTCTTTTAAGATGTCTCCTGGTGTGACGTAACACCGGGAAGAAACAAGAGGATGCTGTCAGAAGGGCATCCAGTGCTTTGTTCATTAAGACACAGGAACCTGATAATGGCATAGTAGACAAAGCGTTGTCTGAAGGCGTTTTTGGCGGTATGACAATTCTCGATTTTAATTAATAGCTGATAAAGATTAAATCTCTCGATATAACGATTTTATTTATTGTATTTTCGTTGTTCTTTCTATATCTATCTGTCTATCTATCTGTCTATCTCTCTGTCTATCTATCTATCGATCTATCTATCTATCTATCTATCGATCTACCTATCTATCTATCTTTCTCTCTCTCCTGTTCTCTCTCTTTCTCTCTCGCTCGTTCGCTCGCTCGCTCGATCTTTCTCTCTCTCTTGCTCTTCTCTCTCTCTCTCCCTCTCTCTCTCTCTCTCTCTCTCTCTCTCTCTCTCTCTCTCTCTCTCTCTCTCTCTCTCTCTCTCTCTCTCTCTCTCTCTCTCTCTCTCTCTCTCTCTCTCTCTCTCTCTCTCTCTCTCTCTCTCTCTCTCTCTCTCTCTCTCCAGAGAACCGGCAACTCATATTTTGTCTTTATAACATAATGATTTTATCAACACTGAAATAATGAGCAGCTATTCCTTTTCTTTTCCATTTTCCGGCTTTTCCTTCTATGTTTCAGCCTAAAGTTCTTCCAGGAGAGCACTGGTTCAAGTACCTCCCATAGCACTATAGAGGGAAGAGAAATGTTCTCCGAGCAGCGCCGTGCCGTCTGCCATCTGGTGTCGCCGCCGCACAATACAAACGAAGATGTAAAGATGAAAACAAATCCGTGTTGTCAAGGGAGTTGGATTCCTTTAGCTAGTTCGTCGAATAGTCTTCAATTTTTCGTGTAAAGTAATTCGAAGGACTCGATACAGGTTTTAGTCTCGATTCATGTTGATTATACAAGACGGATGTGAATAAATCTTTACGTAAAGAAACGGGGTAAAATTCAGAAAATATAATCGTGTTACGTCTGCATAAGTTCCTGGAAAAGCCTTGAAGCGATTTTTGAAAACACAATTTTGGTTTTCTCTTAGAAAAGTGATTTTGCCACTTTTGTCACTGTGAAAGTATGTTTTTATAAAAAGAAGTAAACAAATTTAAATCAGCTCCACACTTTTTTTCTTTTAAACAACAAATAATTCCTTGTTTTTTCACATTTCGCGAGTGAAACAAATCTGGGATATACATCTTAAATGCCCCTTTCCCATTTCCCATTTCAAATAAACTCTAAACACAAACTTACGTAAAGAAATTCACACCGACCCCGAGAAGCCTTCTGAGAATTCACCTAAAATCCCCGCCATGGAAAGTGCCTCTGCCATATACCTTTCACTCTCACTTCTCCCGCGAGACAGAACAATGAGGAATTTGAACAGCGAGGACCGGCATCTTAAAGGAGAGACACTTTCAAAAAAGACCCGTTGCTTTGTAGACCGTTTGTTAAGACCGAAGGAGATTAGATCGTTGAATCACTGAATAGGCAGGACGCTTTGCATGTGGGGTTCGGAAGGATAAAGGAAAAGGCGATGCATTATGGGAAATAAAGGGAGTTTTTTCGTACCTTGTGATGGACAGGCGATGAGATAACAGTCGGGCGCGATCTGAAAAATGCTTATCGGGAAGCGCACACATGTCTATATCGGACATATTCATCGTGCATGCATCATTCTGACGTCTCTTTTTAACTCTGCATGAATGTCACATTTTCCCGGCCCTGGATCGTATAGAAAATGAGATTGGCGAACTGATAGCTGGAGAGGCCAAAATGCACTCTTCTCTCTTGGGCTTTTAAAACCTGATGTTGGCCTTTTTGTCTTTTTCGTCGTTTTCTCTTTTTTTCTTTTTCTCTTCTTTTTTTCTTGCCACGAAATTAATTATTATTTCTTTATCATTTTCTGTTCCCTCATCTTCTTTAATGTCTCCTTTTTTTCTCTCTCTTTCTCGTTCTTTTCTCCTGTCTGTCTCCATCTCTCTCTCTCTCTCTCTCTCTCTCTCTCTCTCTCTCTCTCTCTCTCTCTCTCTCTCTCTCTCTCTCTCTCTCTCTCTCTCTCTCTCTCTCTCTCTCTCTCTCTCTCTCTCTCTCTCTCTCTCTCTCTCTCTCTCTCTCTCTATCTATCTATCTATCTATATATATATATTTAGTCTAGTTATCAATCTATCTATCTCGCCTCTATCCACACACACACA
>NC_061823.1:23533738-23541238 GCF_019202785.1 Penaeus chinensis
TTATCAGGGCGATCCCGTGTTTTCTCAGGGTCGTCCCTCCCTCCCTCTCCCCCCTCCCTCCCTTGACCCTCCTCTCTCCCTCTTCCATATACCCTCCTTTTTCTCTCTCCTGCTCTTCTTCTTTTACCCTCCCTCTCCCTCTCTTCTCTCCTTCCCTCCTTCCTCCCTCCCTTTCTTTCTATCTTTCATCCTTCTTGCCTCCTTCCTCGCTCCCTCCCCTTTACTCTCTCCTCCACTCCTTCGTCCTTTCCCCTCACTCTCTCCTTCACTCCCCCTCCCTCTCTCCCCTCCTCCTTCTTCCCTCCTTCCTCCTTCCTTCCTCCCTCCTTCTTCTTTCCTTCCCCCTTCCTCTCTCCTCCTTTCCTTCTTCCCTCCTTCTTCCCCCTCTCTCCCTCCTTTCCTCCCTCCTTTCCTATCCACCCTCTCTCCCCTCTCTCTATCCTTCCCCTCCCCCCTCCCCCCTCCCCCCTTCCCCCGCCCCTCCTCTGTAGTGAGCGCTGGTCAAGCAGTTTTATTCAAATGAGGCGATGTCAGGACGTGAAGCTGGGGGGGGGGGGGGGGGTAGAGGGGGAGTGAAGGAGGGAGGAGTGAAGGAGGAGAGGGGGATAAAAGTAATTGAGGAGAAGATGTGCAGAGCCAGAAGGTGGAAATGGGATTGAAGAGATAGAAGAAAGAGCGGGAGATAGATAGATTAATAGATAGGTAAATAGACAGATAGATAGATAGATAGAGAGATAGATAGATTGATAGGTAGACAGACAGATAAAGATAGATAGATTGATCGGTAGACAGACAGATACATATAGATAGATAGATAGATAGATGATGATAGGTAGATAGATACAGATGGATAGATAATAATAATGATAATAATAATAATAACAATAGTAATAGTAATGATACTAATAAAGATAATGATGATACTAGTAATAATAATGATAATGATAATAATAATGATAATAATAATGATAACAATAATAATAATATCAATAATAATGATAACATTAATAATGATTACAATGATAATTATAATTATGATGATGATAATGACAATAATGCAAATAATAATAACAATAATAATAATGATAATAACAATGAAGATAATGATGATGATGATGATGATGAAAATAATAATAATAATAATAATAATAATAATAATAATAATAATAATAATAATAACAATAATGATAACAAGAAGCAAGAAGACAAACAAGATGGTGAATAATTAGAAGAAGAGCAAGGAAGAAAAAACAAGATGAAGAGGTAGAAGAAGAAGATAAAGAAGAAGGGGAAGAGAGGATGAAGAAGGAAAGGGACAAGAAGAGGAAAAGAAGAAGAAAGAAGATAAAATAAATAAATAAATAAACTAGAAAAGAAGAAACAGAAAGAAAAACAAAAACAAAAAAAAAACATAAAAGGAAACAAGAAAGTAAATAATAGAAGCCGCAATTGGGGGGGGGGGGGGAGAAGAGACAAGCACAGTGGGCGGTAGGGAAGGAGAAGGAAGGGGGGGCGGGGGGGGGGGGTTAAGACGAGGGATGAGCATCATGTAGTCTAATTTATTATAATGGCGGCGGAACTGAATTTCTGAACTGTAACTCTCGAGCTGGATTCATTACTCATAATCTCACCTGGTTTCGTCTGATTGTCGGCAAAAACAGGTTTAGGAGATCTGGTCCGGCCGATTTATCTCGGCGCTCGCTCAAAGGGGTGTGCGGGGGGGGGGGGGGGGGATGGGGGGAGTGAAGGGGGGACGGGGGGAGGATGGGGATGGGGAGGAGGGGACAGGGATGACGGGACGGGGAGGGGATGAGGGGACGGAGAGGGGACGGGGAAGAATGGGGAGGAGGTGGGGAGAGAGAGAGGGGGAGGGAGGAGGATGTGGATAAGGGGAGGGGAGGAGGAGGAAGGGAGAGGGAGATCGTGGAGGAGGGGGAAGAGCTGTGGGAAGAAAGTGGGAAGAAGGAGGGAGAGGATAAAGAAGAGGTGACAATGTGAGAAGGAGGATGTAGAAGAGCAAAGGAGTAAGGGGAGGGAAAGGAATGGAAGAGGAGTGGAAGGGGAGTGGAAAGAAGGGAGGAGGGAGGATGCCTTGGGTAACGAAAAGGGAAAGGGAGGGAATGACGTAGATGGAAAGAGGAGGAAATGAAAGGTGTTAAGGGAAGGAGGAATAAGCATGAAGAGAGAATGAGAAAAGGAGAATACAGAATAGAGAAGAAGGGAGGAAACACAGATGAAATAAAGCGTGTAAGAAATAAGAAGGAAAGACAAGAAGGGAAGGTAAAGGGAGGGGGGTTGGGGATAAGTAGTGGAGGGGGGGGGGGGGTATACACTCAAGCACATATTTAAAGACGTCTTGGTAATGTAGGTGCTCCATAACCCTCCATTATCATTATCATTAATCTGTCACCGTAATGATGATAATGATTATCATTAGGGTCGGTGTGATTACCTGCAGGACTAATATTTTCATTATTTTGTATTTTGGTCGAGTGGGATGTGTTGTTGTTGTTGTTGTTGCTGCTGTTGTGTCTATTAATGTCATTTTATTTGTAATCATTATCATAATTATTATTACCAAGGCCTTTCTTGGCTTTTATGGCTTCTCGTAGAGGTAAAAGCATTCTTAATAATAAGAAGAATAATAATAGTAATAATGATAATAATAATAATAATAACAATAACAATAATAATATAATTATTATTATTATTATCATTATTATTATTATTATTATCATTATTATTATTATTACTATTATTAACATTATCATTATTATCATCATCATGATTATTGTTATTATTATTAATATTTCCTTCTTTCAGCTTGAAGCACTGGCCGAATTATGTCCCAAGGGAGTGGTCAAACCCATGCCCAAGAGTCTCTTGGAGTCGTTCTCTTTCAATACTCAAGGACTTTTCTCGGTATCCTGACTGTTCCTAATGATGTCGTCTTCTGTAAAAGTCCTGTATTCAGTGTGATATTCAGTTTTGCTAACCATTCATCCAATTTCTTCGATATACCTCCGAGTGCCACAGTTACAACTATTACACTTTTAAATCCTTGATATTTCTCCATTTTCTCTTTTTCCTTGTGACTAGTCCTATTATCACCTGGTACAGCACGCCAACGATGATGCATTTTCTTTCTCCTTTATTCACAAAAACTATGTCAGGTTTCCTTGCCTCAATTACACTGTCAGATTGGATATTCAGATCCCTAGTAGCTTCATCTCGTCATTTCCCAGAGCACCCTCAGGGGAATACTCATGCCATTTTTTCTGTTCTTTCTAGGTTCTATTTCTTGCATGAATTCCTGTGCTCGAACCTCGCAACGTTCTCCTGTCATCATTTAAACTCGTTCTGTGCCATCTTGTGCAGCACACAATAGTGACTATGTTGTATTTTTAGATCAGCTTTTCTCAGCCCCTTCAATGTCTACTTAGCATCTGTTGGCTGCGGCATCTCTCGAGCAAACTGCCCGTACATTCTTTTTTTCTTTCTATCTTCGCTTTTTTTCAAACATCCATATCCCTTTGAACTCCTCCTTACTGACGGCAGCTCTGGTGTGTGCCACTTCAGCAAGCCTAACACCTCGAACCGATGACTCGACAGAGCTCCTTCCATACCACCCAATTATTCTTTTCACTTCGAACGCAACCTCCCAGCTGATTAGTCCACGATCTCCTTGCTCTCAAGTCAAATGTAACCAGTTTATATTCTTTTTAGGATGCAGTGCACCGTGCATTGTCACAATCTTCCTCAATTTCCGATACATTTTCTTCAATTCATTCCTTGTCCATTTCAGAATGCCAGCTCCCTATCTCAGTACTGATGCAGCCCTGGTATCAATTGCCAAGTTCTCATCCCTGCCATTCAAGTTTGATTTCAAAACCATCTTCAACCTCCTTTTGTCTTCGCTTTCAAACTGTCTTTCATGTCCGTTCCTTTGAGCTTATTCATCTCCCACAATACCCAGATGTTTGTGTCCACTTTCATCGAATTATTTTATAATTTGCCCATTCGGAATTTAGCTTCACAACTTTCCTTCTCTTCAGTACCAATATTCCTCACTTATCTCATACGAATTGCACCCCGATATCCTCTCACTAAAGAGACTGCGCTAATGAATCTATTTGGTCCTAATTCTTAGCGAATAACTCGAGATCGTCCATGAATAATAGATTATTAATTCTGAGTTCCTTGGCACCCCATTCATAAGAAGCTGCTTCTTTTCTCAAGATCAGCATCGGTGGAATCAGACATAACACAGGCATTATTATTATTATTATTATTACGATTATCATTATTATTGTTATTATCATTATTATTACTATTATTATTATTATTATTATTATTATTATTATTATTATTATTATTATTATTATCATTATTATTATCAATATTATTATTATTATTATTATTATCATTATTATTATCAATATTATTATTATCATTATTATTATCATTATTTTCATTATTATTATTATTATTATTATTATCATTATTATTATTATTATCATCATCATCATTATTATTATATTATTATTATTATTATTATTATTATTATTATTATTATTATTATTATAATTATTATCATTATCATTATTATTTACTATTATCATTATTATTATTATTATTATCATTGTTATTATCGTAATTATTATTGTTATTATTACTATTATCATTATCATTATTACTATTATTATTATGATCATAACATTATTATAATTATTATTATCATTTATTACTATTACTATTATTATTGTTGTTGTTATTATTATTTCTATTGTTGTTATTATTATTTGTTTGATTATTATTATTGTTATTATTATTATTATCATTATTACTATTAGTTTTGTTTTTATTGGTATTATCATTATTATTATTACTATTTCTATCATAATCATTCCATTTGTATAATTATTACTATCATTATTATTAGTGTCATTATTAATGTTATTATTATCTTTATTATTATCATTGTTATCATTATTATTATCATTATCATTATTATTATCATTATTTTTATTATTATCATTATCACTATTATTACTGTCATTAATATAATTAATATTATTAATATTATTAATATTATTATTATTATTATCATTACTATAATAATTATTATCATTATTATCATTATTATTATTATTATTAACAGTGATAACATTATCATTATCATTATTATTGTTATTATTATTAAAATTAATATTATTATTATTATCATCATTATTATTATCATTATTATTATTATGTTTATTATTAACAATGAAAATATTATCATTATCATTATCATTATCATCATTATTAGTATTACTGTTATTATTATTATTATCATAATTATTATTATTATTATTATTATTATTATTATTATTATTATTATCATTATTACTATTATTACTACTGTTATTGTCATTATCTATTTTATAAAATTTTATTTTATTATTTTTTTTTTATTTTTTATTAAAATTTTTATTATTATTATTATTATTATAATTATTTTTTATTATAATTATTAAACATTTTTATTATAATTTTTTATTATTATTATTTTTATTAAATATTTCATTATTAAATTTTTTAAATTTTTATTATTACCCTTATCATTATTATTTTTTAAAATTATTTTTAAAAAAAATTTTTATTTTTTATTATTTATCATTAATTTTTATTATTACAATCCAAAAAAATTTCAATTTATTTTTTTTACTATTTTTCATTATTAATTTTATTAATTAATTATTTTGTTATTTTTTTTACAATTTTTACCCCCAAAAAAAAAACAAAATCAAAACAAAAAAAATTAAATTAATTTCAAATTAAATTATTAAATTTTTATTTTTTTATTATTATTTAAAAAAAAAAAAATTATTATTTTTAAAAATTTTCCCCTTTTAAAAAAATTAACCCCCCCCCCCCAAATTTTAAATTTTTTTTATTTTAATTATTAAAATTAAATTTTATAATTATTAAACATTAAAAAATTATTTTTTTTAAATTATTAACATTTATTATTATTTTAAAAAAAATTTCATTTTCCCCTTATTTTGTTTTTAATTTTTTATTAATTTTATTTTTATTTTCAATTTTATTAAATTTCTTATCCTTATTATTTCTTATTTTATTTTATTTTATTTTTAAAAAATTAATTTTAAAAATTTTTAAACAAAACATTTTTTACAATATTTTTTTAATTTAAAATTTTTATTTTATTTTTATTTTATTTTCCCTTTTTAAATTTTCAAAAAATCATTATTAAATTTTTAATTTTTAAAATTTTATTATCAAAATTTTTATTTTACTAATTAAAAAAACAATATTAATTTTATTATTTTAATTTTTATTTTTATCATTATCATTTTTATTATCATTATTTTGTTTTTTATTATTTTTTATTATCATTGGTTTCATTATTTTTTCATTGTTATTTATTATCATTTTATTTTTATTATAATAATGGGACTGTTTTTCATTATTATTATTATTATTATTTATCATTTCCCTTAATTTTTTTATATTTTATCATTATCATTTTTTATTATCAATATTTTATTATTATTATTATTATTATTTTTATTATTTTTATCCTTATTATTATCATTATCATTATTTTGTTATTTTTATTATTTTACTAATTTTCAATTTTCATTATTATTATTATTATTATTATTTTTATTTTTATTATTTTTTTATTATTTTATCATTTTTTTTTATTATTTTTTTTTTTTTTTAAATATTATTATTTTTATTATTATTTTATTACTATTATCATTGTTATTATCATTATCATTATTTTAAACATTAAACATTATTATTTTCAATTTTCAATTAAATCATTATCATTTTATTTCAAAATCATTATTATTTCATTAAATTTTTATTTTATTTTAAAAAATTTTCAACCCTTATTTTTCAACATTTTTTGAAATTTCTTTCATTATTATTTTCAAATTATTATCATTTCCCAATTTTTTCCCTTTTTTATCATTTTTTATCAATATTTTATTATTTTCTTTCATTAAATTTTTAAATTTTCTATTTCCCTTTTTTTATCATTACAAAAAAAAAAAAAAAAAAAAAAAATCATTAATCATTATTTTTAACAAAACAAATTACAACAAATTACAACATTTTTTATCTTATTTTTAACAACAAAATTTTTCCTTTCCTTTTATTTTTATAAAAATTAAAAAAAACCCAAAATTATTTTCAAAATTTTATTAAAAAATTATTTTATTAAAATTTTTTTTTATCAACCAAAAAATTTTTATTTTTTTTTTTTTTAAAGCAAGTCTGGGTTTCGAAAACATTGTAATCAACATGTACCTAAAAAAGAAGAAAGAGATAGACAGAGAGGGAAAAAAGAAGAATAAATGAGTAACAGATAGAAGAAGGAGAAGAGAATGAAAAAATACAGCCAAAACCACCAACGGTAGTAAGAGATAATTAACTGATTGAATTACGGCTTCGCCGGTCAATAAAAATGCAATAATTGTCTGG
>NC_061823.1:23546238-23548738 GCF_019202785.1 Penaeus chinensis
TGGGTGGGTTTCTGTCGTTTTTATTTGGGGGTTTTCATTGTATGTTTTGTTGTTGGGGTGGTGTTGTTGTTCGGTCTGTGGTCTCACCGTGGCGACAGGTTTATTAGGGAGCTTATCTACACAATCGTAAATTATGTTGCTTCCACTGCTCTGCCCTTTCTTTTTTTATCCTTTTTAAATTTGGAACGATACCGGGATAACCCCTTGTCTTTGCTTTTCAAAAAATAACCTCCATTGCCCCTTTAAAAAATGTGCATTTGTAACCAACCGTCGATTGCATTAAAAATTTTTTCCTTTCAATTTTTCATCTCAAATTCACCCAAAATAAAAAAAAAAACTGCATTAAAATAAGGTGGGGAAAATAAACCCCTTTTGGCACCGTTTTAAAATTTCCCCATGGGCCTTTTCTCTTCCTCCTTGCACCCTCAAACCCGATTTTGGCATAATAGAAAAATTTCGACTACAATTGTAAACGGGTTTTTCGAAAAGACTTTCATAAAAAGTTTAACGTTTTTAACCGGGACATCGGAGAGAGCGGGGAAACACAGAGACCGAAACCTTCCTTTTTATTTTGGGAAATATTTTATGTTTTTTTAGGTTTGGGGGGGGGGGGGGGGGGAAGTGGTGTTTGCGTGTTAAAAGGGGGGGGGGGGGTTTTTATTTTGGGTGAAAGGGGGGAGTGTTTGCGGGGGGATAAATCAAAATCACTTCTTTTCTATTCCCTATAATTGGCCCTAAACTCAAAATCCTTTTTGGGTTAGACTTAGCTTTTTTTTCCGATGCTTGTTTTCGATTCAAATATTTTTGGTCAAACTTTTTTTCCGAAATTAATTTCAATATATTTTACGCACTTTTATCGTCAAACTCTAGATTAATTAATCAAACATCTTGTTTCATAATATTTTATGACAAAAAATTTTTTATTTTCGTTTAGTAAATTCTTTTTTTGTTTAAAATTAAATCTATTTAAAAACTAAAAAAAATAATGTTTTAAATTTTATTTTTTTGTTTTTTGTTGTTTTTGGTGGGGGTTTTTTGTGTGGTTGTTTTGGGGTTTTGGTAGTTTGGGTTTGGTTTTGTTTGGATGGGGTTTTTGTACATTTTGTGTTTTTGGTTTTGGGGTTTTTGGGGGGGAAAGGGGTTGGTGGGGTTGTGTTTTTTGGGGTGAAAGCGGCGTCCCCCCGCCAGCCCTTCGAAATGGGGGGGCCGGAGTGAAGTTGGGGCTGGGTGTGAGATAGATATTGGGGGAAAGGGTAGGGATTGTTCGTTTTGTGGCGGAAAGGTGTATGCTTTTTGAAATTTCCTCTTCTTTTTTTTCTCTTCCCCCCCCCCAACTTTTTCTTCGCTTTTTTCTTCTCCTTTTTTTTTTCCCCCCTCATCCTCCTATCATCTTCACCCCTCTTATCATCATATCTTCATCATTTCATCTATTTCTTCATTTTTATTTCCCTTTTTTTCTTCATTTCATCTTTATCTTTATTTCACAAACTTCATTTCATAAACCCCACACACCTCATCAACCCTAACCCCTCAATCAACTTCATCTTCCCTCACCTTTTCAAGTAACGAGTCTGCCAAACTGCAAACATAAAAAGACACGAATAAATACAGTTTTCAAACCTGACCTACGAAAATAATAAATATAAAAAACAAATATATTATTACCCTCTTTTTACTTTCTCCACTTTGTACTTTTAAGATAACACAATTTTTAACCCCCCCATTCTAAAAAAAAAAAAAAAAAAAAAAAAAAAAAAAAACGAACGGGTTTCCAAACAAAACTCTTTCCACCAAGGAATACGATCCACTTTCTTAGGAACTTTTGCCTTATCACTTTTGTAATCTTTTTTTCCTTTTTTTATGAAAACACACACACAGACACGGGTTTTGGGGGGAAAAATTTTAGTAGCAACATATATACAGCCACACGCATGTACGTGTGTGTGTGTGTGTGTGTGTTGTGTGTGTATACATATATCTATATGTTTATATATATAGATAGACATATATATGAATATATTCATATATATATATATATATACATAGATATGCATATATATATACATAGATATGCATATCATATGTATGTATGTGTTTATACATATATACATATATATATATATATATATATATGTATATGTATATGTATATGTATATGTATATATAAATATACAGAGTGAGAGAAATATACACATACATACATACATACATACATACATACATACATACATACATACATACATACATACATACATACATACATACATACATACATACATACATACATACATACATACATACATACATACATACATACATACATACATACATACATACATACATACATACATACATACATACATACATACATACATACATACATACATACATACATACATACATACATACATACATACATACATACATACATACATACATACATACATACATACATACATACATACATACATACATACATACATACATACATACATACATA
>NC_061823.1:23551238-23553738 GCF_019202785.1 Penaeus chinensis
ATTGCATGTAAGCATATCCGTGTGAGGAAAGATGTATATACATATCAATTATTTTATCCTCCTCCTCATCATTATTGATTTGATTATCTTTAAAATACATCACCATGAAACACATGCAGTAAATATAAATATATCTTTACATATAGATACAGGCATTCATATATATATATATATATATATATATATATATATATATATATATATGTATATATATGTATGTACATACCTACAAACATACATACATACATACATACGTACATACATACATACATACATACATACATACATACATACATACATACATACATACATACATACAAACAAACATACAAACATACAAACATACATACATACATACATGCATACATACATACATGCATATATATATATATATATATATATATATATATATATATATGCATGTATATATATACACATATATATTCATATATATATATATATATACATATACATATATATATATACAAATACATATATATACACATTTATGCCCATACATACAAATTTACACAAATCCCCCAAACAAAGCGACTATGCGCAGGAGAGGAAGCGAAACGAAGGACAAAACACAAGCGGAGAGAAGAGACGGAGACAACAATAAGCCACTGACGGCTAATCCCTTCCGCCGCCCGCTGAAGCACCGCCATAAACCCGCCCGCCATGTGTTGGAGGCTTTGATGTGGGCGCCGTTTTAGGCGTTTAAAGGCCGCGGGCGTCCTTTTGGGTCGTCGTTATCTGCCTTTGCTGATCGATTTCTCACTGACGGGATTTTTGGTGATTTTCAAAGCATAGAGACAAAGTAAAATGCTGATACAGACAGTCGAATGTGATGCTACATACCTCTCGTTCCGGGTGTCTTTTATACACACACTCACACACACACACACACACACACATATATATATATATATATATATATATATATATATATATATATATATGTGTGTGTGTGTGTGTGTGTGTGTGTGTGTGTGTGTGTGTGTATGTGTGTGTGTATGTGTGTGTGTGTGTGTGTGTATAAATAAATAAATATATGCATATATATACATATATATGTATATATAGATAAAAAAAAATATATATATACATACATATATATATATATATATATATATATATATATATGCATACATATACACACATTTATGTGTGTCAAAGAAAATGAAAAGATAATGAGCCCAACATCATCACATTACACGCTCATATAATGCAGACTTCCAATTTCGATTTTTTCTCTCCCTCTCACTCTCTCCCCGACCGCATTATTCCAATCTGCACAGCAATCATGCAACCGGTGTTTTCTAATTATCCCCACGGCATTCACACCCTGTTTCTTCTCCTTCTTTTTCTTTCTCCGATTCTTCTTCGCTGATCTGTAGGTCAAGGTTCTGCCTTCATCTTAACACCCACTCACGAAGGTTAAGGTTCAAATTTCACACTTTTGGAGGAGGGGTTCTCTTCCTCCCCTTCTCCCCACCTTCCTCCCCATCCTCCCCCACGTCCCAACCCTTCCGTCTACTCTCCTCCCCTTCCCCTCTTCCCCACCTTCCTCCCCATCCGCCCCCACGTCCCAACCCTTCCGTCTACCCTCCTCCCCTTCCCCTCCTCCTCACCATCCTCCCCATCTCCCCCATTTCCCTTCCCTTTTTCTACCCTCCTCCCCGATCTTTTGCTATCATCAACAATGTCAAGTATTGTTATCAAAAATACACTTCCGTCAAAAAGAAACAGAAAAAAATAAACGTTTGGGACCAAAAAGTGGGAGGAGGGATGGAGGGGGGGGATTAGGTGGGGGAGATAAGGAAGAGAGATAGGAAGGGCTGCGAACAGGGGAGGGGGGGGGGGGGGAGGCAAGAATCATCTCGTGTGAATTTAGGGGATTGTCTCTTGGCACTCAGGGTTTGTCGAGCAGCTGTTGCTTTAAATCTGTTTGGGATACCGATGATTTGCTTTGTTTTTTTTATAATTTATCATTATTACATAATCTTTGCCATTACCATTATTATCATTTTCATTATTATATTTGTTACTAGAATCAACATCGCCATTGTGATCATTATTTCTAATGTTATGATAACAGCTGTAGTCGATGTTGTTGTTGTTAAATGTATCACTAAAGCTGCTTTTTTTGTTATCATTATTGTTGTTACCTTTATTGCTTTTATCAATGTTATCATTACTGTTACTATATCGTAATTATAATTTTACTATCATCACTTTCATTGAGAATATCAACGATCATTACTGGACAAAAGTTATAGTAATCAACACGAAGGTCATTCCATATTCTGGATATTATTCTGTTACTTCTGTTTCATTATTTCTAATTTCCTTTATTTCTTTTTCATCTACAGTAGGACAAGGCATCCCGCGTCTAGCCTTGGTACTAAACAGAAGGAGATGGGGAAATATGATAAACGTGCTTAGCGGTGAAAGAGAAAATAGTGCAATTTAAATAGATGAATAAATGAATAAGTAT
>NC_061823.1:23558738-23563738 GCF_019202785.1 Penaeus chinensis
CGTATGGCGTATGTCACCCTTCTCACATTTTCGGTGTATAGAATTAAGCTCTTAACTTTTCGCTGTTAGTGATCACTGCATAACGGTCTTTTCTTCCGTTGATGGCTGTAGAAAGTTGTAGGCCTTAAGGGGATGAAAAAGTGTTTTTTTTTTCTTGCCGTATTATACCTCCCCTTTTTTCTCTCCTTCTCTCTACATATTTTTCACTTTGTAGGATTGTTGAATGGAAATGAGTTTTGGACGCTGGATGGAAGACGAAATTAAGCGGGACCAATGGACATTCCAGGGGTACGAAATCAAGAGGCACATTTCCCTTCTTTTCTCCCTCTTTCCCCCTCTTCCTTCTACCTTTCGCCACCTCTCTCTCTTCGCCTTTTCCTCTCCTTTTCCCCTTTCCTCTACCTTTCCCTTTCCCGCTCTGTCACGCCTTCTTACTCCTAAATCTTCTTTATACTCACTCCTCCCTTCCCATACCTGCCCCCTCCTACTCCCCCACCTCCTTCGCCTCCCTATCTCTTCTCCCCTTTCCCCATTCCCTTTCTGTCTCCGAGTCCCGTCTCCTTTCCCCTCCCTTTCCCCTTACCCCTCTATAGTCCTCTCCTTTTTAAGCTCCCTCCGTTTCACCTTAAGTTCCCCTTCCCCATCTCCCTTTTCTCTTTAAGCTTTCTTCCCATCCCTCCCCGTTTTTCGTCTTTAAGCCTCCTTCTAATATTTATTTTCTCTCATTCTTCTTCCTTAAGTCCCCTTTCTTCTCTAACTTCTTTCCCCGTTTCTCCCCTATTTTTTAACTTCCTAATCTGATTGTCGTGGAAATAATACATATGTACATATAAGGTCTGACTACTTCAGTGTATTTGCTTCGAGGAAGAAAAAAAGATAATAATAATAAAAATTATCATCCAAATGAAAATGATTATGATAATAATAATGATGGTAATTCCAGTAATAAAATCTATTATTATTATTATAATAGTAATAATAATTGTAATAATAATGATAAAGATAATGATACTAATGATAACGATGATAATAATTATGATCACAATAATAATAATAATAACAAAAATAACAATAATGATAATATTAATTATGATAATTATAGTAATGATAAAGATAATAATAATGGGAGTGATGATAAAAATGATACTAATAATAATGATAATGATAATAAGATAATAATAATAATAATAATAATAATAATAATAATAATAACAATGATGATGATTATAGTAATAATGATAATAATAATAATAATAATAGTAATAATAATAATGATAACAGTTATAATAATAGCAGTAATAATAATGATGATGATAATGATGATAATAATGATAATAATAACAATAATAATAATAATAATATAAATAATAATATAAATAATAATAGTAGTCGTAACAGTAATAGTAGTAACACTAATAACAATAATAATGATAATGATAACACTGATACCGATAATAATAATAATAATGATAATGATGATAATAATATTGATAATAGTTAATAATAATAATTTAATAATAAGAATTATAATAATAACAATAATGATGATGATAATGAAGATGATAATAATAATAATGATAATAATAATAATAATAATAATAATGTGAGAGTGGAGTAGTGGCATGGGAAAGAGAGGGGGGAGAGAAAGAGGAAAACGACGAGGGAAGGCACAGGAAACAAGGGTACGGAAGAGGGGAAGGGCAAGGGAAGAAGAGGGGAGAGTGGAGAGGGGTGATTTGAAGGGGATAAAGAGTTGGGCAAATTAGGTGAAAATGGAGTATGAAGGAGAGAGTAAGACGAAGATTAGGGATGAAGGGAAAGGGTAATAACAACCATGCTAAAGAATAAAAGGAATAAGTGAGAAAAAAGGGGGAAGTGACAAAGAAGAGGAAGTGAGAAAAAAGAGAAACAGAGAAAAAAAAAGAGGGAGGATAGAATAAGGTAGTGAGAAAGAACTGGAGAAAGAGGAAAGAAGAAGAGGAGGCCAAGGAAGAGAGGAGGGAGGGATAGAAGACAGAGAGGGAAGAAAGGGTCATTGGGAAAAGGAGGGAATTCAGAATAAAGGACAGAAGTAAGGAAGAATGGGAGGAGAATGAGGAAGAAAATTAAAGGAAAATAAGGAAAGGATGAAAAAAAAATGAATTAATAGATAAATAAAGAGACAAAAATAACAATAATTACACCGACGAGACTCGAAAGAGCGATAGGGAAGGGGGAGGAGTCACCTATTAAACAACCTTCCATCACAGGTTAATGACAGCGATCTCTCGGCGGCGCATCGATCACAGGCTCACGATCGGATCCCATTAATAACAGCCGAGGCGACCGCCACTCGAGAAGGCCGGCCTCTCGCTGCCTCCTGCTCCTCCTCCTTTTCCTCCTCCTCCGTTTCCTCCTCCTCCTCCTTCTACCCACCACCTCCTCCTCCTCCTCCTCCTCCTCTTCTTCTTCCTCCCCTTTTTTTTTCTTCTATCTCCTCCTGCTCCTTCTACTCACCTCCTCCTCCTCCTCCTACTCCTTCTCCTCCTCCTCCTCCTCTTCTTCTTCCTCCCTTTTTTTTTCTTCTATCTCCTCCTGCTCCTTCTACTCACCTCCTCCTCCTCCTCCTACTCCTTCTCCTCCTCTTTCCTCCTTCTGCTCACCTCATATTCCTCCTTCTCTACTTCTTCCTCTTCCTCTTCTTTTTCCATCTCCTCCTCCTCCTCTTCTTCTTCTTCGTCTTCTCCTTTTTCTTCTTCTAGCTCCTCCTCCTCCTCCTCCTCCTCCTCCCCCTCCTCCTCTTTTTCTTCTTCTTCTTCTTCTTCGTCTTCTCCTTTTTCTTCTTCAAGCTCCCCCTCCCCCTCCTCCTCCTCCTCCTCCTCCCCCTGCTCCTCTTTTTCTTCTTCTTCTTCTTCTTCGTCTTCTCCTTTTTCTTCTTCAAGCTCCCCCTCCCCCTCCTCCTCCTCCTCCTCCTCCCCCTCCTCCTCTTTTTCTTCTTCTTCTTCTTCTTCGTCTTCTCCTTTTTCTTCTTCAAGCTCCCCCTCCCCCTCCTCCTCCTCCTCCTCCTCCCCCTCCTCCTCTTTTTCTTCTTCTTCTTCTTCTTCGTCTTCTCCTTTTTCTTCTTCAAGCTCCCCCTCCCCCTCCTCCTCCTCCTCCCCCTCCTCCTCTTTTTCTTCTTCTTCTTCTTCTTCGTCTTCTCCTTTTTCTTCTTCTAGCTCCTCCTCCTCCTCCTCCTCCTCCTCCTCCCCCTCCTCCTCTTTTTCTTCTTCTTCTTCTTCTTCGTCTTCTCCTTTTTCTTCTTCAAGCTCCCCCTCCCCCTCCTCCCCCTCCTCCCCCTCCTCCTCCTCTTGCTCCTCCTCCTCCTCCCCTCCTCCTCCTCCTCCTCTCCCCTCCTCCTCCCCCTCCTCCCCTCCTCCCCCTCCTCCTCCTCGTCCTCCCCCTCCTCCCCCTCCTCCCCCTCCTCCTCCTCCTCCCCCCGCCTCGTAATCACTCTCCTCCTTGGCTTGGCGGTCGATTCGGTGCAATTTGGCGCCATCATTGTCTCTGGTCATTAGTTCTGACTCCTTTTAGGCTTTGTTATTTTTACGGTTTTATTTTATTGTTTTTTTTTTTTTTTTTTTTTTTTGTTCCTCATGTGACGAAGATGAATAGATGATGAAAGAATAAGGACATTGGAGAAAGAGAATTAGATGAGCTCGAGTTTTAGTTTATTTGGCTTTTGGTACATCTCTTTAGTTCTTTTTTTGGGTTATTTTTGGGGTTCATGACGAAGACGGGGGGGTAGGGGGTGGAGGGGGGGTTATGTGGGCATGTGGGAGTCGGAAAGTGGATATAGGGGGGGCAAGAGGGTAGATGGGGTAGGGTTGGGGGGGATGGACTTCATAATACGGCAATACCTGGCCAGGTTATTGATAGAATAAATGGCCATAGTTGAAGCGATTGATTTACGAACAAGTAAATTGGGCGAGGGATTGGGGTGGGGGTATATAGGGGGAGGGGGGTAGGAGTGAGGGAAGTGGAGGATGGGGGAGGGGAAGGGGGGGGCGATGGGTTAAGGGAGAGGGGAGGGAGGATGAGAAGAGGGAGAGGCGGGGGAGGGAAGAGAGAGGGAGTAGGGAGAAGAAAGGAGGGAGGAGGGGATGAGAGGGGGTCGGGGAGGGGAAGAGGGGAGGGAACGAGAGGGCTGAGAGGAGGGGGGGGAGTGTTCGGCACTTAGTTCAACCGACTTAAGGGAGCGATTACAGGCGAACCGGCGTGACATACGGAAGAAACGCGAAATCGGTAATTTCGGCCTTCGCGTCCGGATGTGCCCGCCCCCCCCCTCCCCCTGCCCCTTCCTTGTCCCCCCTCCCCCTGCCCCTCCCTTGACCCCCTCCCCACTATCTGTTCATCACCAATAGTTGGAAATTTCTGTTTCGTTTTATTGACATGGTTTCTCTCATCCTTTTTCTTTTCCCATCTATACCTTTGTCTTTCTGTTTATTCCTTTAATTCTATGTCTTTCTGATAGCGCCTCTCTCTCCCTCTCTCTCTCTCTCTCTCTCTCTCTCTCTCTCTCTCTCTCTCTCTCTCTCTCTCTCTCTCTCTCTCTCTCTTTATATATATATATATATATATATATATATATATATATATATATATATGTGTGTGTGTGTATATATATATATATATATATATATATATATATATATATATATATATATGCGTGTGCGTGCAGAGACACACATCTACACACCCACAAACACACATGTGCATGTTTATGGAAGTCTGTTCCTGTGTCCTTTTCAGCGTTTGTATGTGATTATGTCCAATCTTGCCCGTTTTATTAGTTTATCCGGCATTTTATTAAGACACATAAACACGGATTATCCTCATCCATTTCGTTATATTTTCCACCTAAATTTGGAACGAGACCAAACAAAGCGCGGTTGTATCGAAGCAATAAATGTCATTCCTTGCACACGTACGCAGCTGGCAACCGCCTCCCCTCCTCCCCCCACCAGCTGCCTCCTCCTTCCCCT
>NC_061823.1:23576238-23581238 GCF_019202785.1 Penaeus chinensis
GTCATAAGGAGGTAATTGCAGGGTAAGGACGAACCGAGGTGTTATGGGGGAAGACGTGGGGTGGGGAGGGAGGGAGGGAGGCAGGGAGGGAGAGGGGAGGGAAGGAGGAGAGGAGGGTGGGAAGGGAGGGAGGGAGAGGGGAGGGAAGGAGGAAAGGAGGGAGGGAGGAAAGGAGAGAAGGAGTGTGGGGAGGCAGGGAGGGAGGGAAGGAGAGTAGGGAGGGAGGGAGGGAGAGGGGAAAGAATGAGGAAAGGAGTGTGCGAAGGGAGGGAGGGACGGAGAGAAGGAATGCGGGGAAGGAGGGAGGGAGGGAAGGAGAGGAGGAGAGTAGGGAAGGAGGGAGGGAAGGTTAGCAGGGAGGGAGTGAGGGAAGAAAAGTCGATATGGAGGGAAGAGGGGAAACGAGAAGAGATGGGGATGGGAAGAAGGGAAAGGGATATGGAGGGAAGAAAGGGTAAAGGAAGAACAAGGAAATAGGGAGGGAGGAAGGGAAAGGGAATAGGTAGGAAGGAGAGAGGTGGGGGAGAAAGGACGGAGGGTAGAGAATGGGTAAAGGGTAATGGTGTAATGGATAAGGTGTTGATGAAGGGAAGAATTAGGAGAGGGAGGTGGGGCAGGGAAGGTTACAGAAGATGGGGAGGTATGGAGGGGAAGACGCCCGAGAAGGTAAGCCATTTAACGAAGGGAAGGAATGCCATAGAAGTGAAATATCAAGTGTGTGTGTGTGTGTGCTAGTGGAAGGACGAGATTGAGACGGAGGGAGGGAGGGGGAAGAGGGGGGAGGGTGGGGGGGAGTGGTGTTTTATAAGGGCGATTTTGTTTGATGATAATGATAATAATAATAATAATAATAATAATAATAATAATAATAATAATAATAATAATAATAATAATAATAATAATGATAATAATAATAATACTGATAATAATAATAATAATGATAATGATAATGATGATACTACTACTGCTACTACTACTACTAATGATTATAATGATAATGATAATAATAATGATAATAATAATAATGATGATGATAATTATAATAATGAAAATAATAATAATACCAATAGTGATAATAATAATCATAATAATGATAAAGATAATGATAATGATAATAATAAATAATGATAGTAATAGTAATAACAATAATGATAATGATAATGGCAATGATAATGATAGTGATATAACAGTAATAAAGATAACAACAACAATAACAAGAATGATGATAATAATACTGATGATAATGATAATAAAGATACTGATAGTGATAATAATGATAATAAAGATAATAATGATAATAATGATGATAATGATAAAAATGATAGTAATGATAATAATGATAATAATGATAATAATGATAATAACGATGATAATGATAATAATGATAATAATGATAATAATGACAATATCAATAATAATGATTATAATAATAATAACAATAATAATAATAATAATAACAATAACAATGATGATGATGATGATGATGATAATAATAATAATAATAATAATAATAATAATAATAATAATAATAATAATAATAATAATAATAACAATAATAATAACAATAATAGTAATAACAATAATAATAATAATAACCACAATAATGATAATAACAATAACAACAATAACAATAATAGTAATAATAATAATAATAATAATAATAATAATAATAATAATAAAAATGAAAATAAACAATAATATCAATAATAATAATAATAATATTGACAAAGATGATAACAGCAACAATGATAATAATGATGATAATTGTCTTCCCATCTTACATTTCATCACATCAACATTCCAACGGAGTATGTACCGTACTTTTTCATACGACATGATCGGCACCCGTATTGACTATTGCCATTCACTTCAGCACACGAACATAGTCTTTCACCGCACGTAGAAACTTACAATCAGATAACGATGAAGAAATTAGCACTGAAGAAACACGGAATACAAAGTTGTAGGGATGACAAGGGCGAAAGGTATGCACTATCGAAAACCCTTTACCTTGAGGGGGGAAATGGGGAAAAAAAGGTTAAGTACACAGGAAGGTTTAATACAGTGTCCTATATACAGTCTAATACGCGTGATACAGAGGAGATACTGGTAAGTGTAATATACAGTAATGTCATAGGGGGATAAAGGTAAGTATAATGGAGGAATGAACAAAAGAATAGGTTATTTTTTAGTGTTTGAACAAGCATGGGATTATGATATCATATATAGAATAAATACGGGGAGGCAACCGTAGAACATAGAACGTAACTGAGACTCAGTACAAGAATTTCAACTTTAGAATATGTAAAATATAAGAAGAAAGGGAAGGAGAGAGATAAAGAGAGAGGGAAGAAGAAAAATAGAGGAAAGGAAAAGCAGACAATAAGTGAAACAAAAGTAACAGAACAGAAAGTAAGAACAGAAAATAACAGCAGAAAGAATGAGCTAACGAAAGAGAAGAGAAGAGAAGAGAGAGAAAAAAAAAACTAGTAGTCATAGTTCCAAATCCCCACAGTTTGACCTCCCAAAATAAAATAAATTTCAAAGCATCTAGAAAGGAAAGTAGACACAAGACCAAAATGGCAGATAGTAGATATCTCGGCAGAACAGGTACGCCGGGAGAGGGTGCTGTGGAGAGCAGGTAAAAAGATACACTTACAAGATCATTATTCCCCGAGAAGACAAGGGATCGAAACGGATAACGTGAAAGGAATGTGTGAGTTAATTATACATTAGGGTAATGAAGATTTTTTTTTTTCTCTCTCTCTCTTTGGAGAATATTAATTGTTGGCCAAAACTTTACCATGAGGAGGAAAGAAAAACTGTTAGACGTACAAAATGAAAAAAAATATGGTTTGAGGATGGGAAATCGCGAATATTATTAACGAAGAACATGAGGATAAAAAGTATGATGATTTGGAGAAGAAATGTGTACAATATCAGGCGGTATTTGGGAGCATCATTAGATAATAAGGCGAATACTGCTCCATGTAAGAATATCAGTGAGAAACATAGGAAAGCTAAAAATAGAACAATGATACTGATAATAATAATAATAATAATAATAATAATAATAATAATAATAATAATAATAATAATAATAATAATAATAATAATAATAATGATAATAATAATAATAATATTAATAATAATAATAATAATAAAGATAATGATAATAATAATTTTATATCTAATAAATGGAATCACATCACCAAACTTATCTGTCCTATACATTTTCATTACGAAAGAGCATTTACAAGAAATATAAGGAAACCTGACTATTGAGTAGCGTCCGAAACTGCTCTTCTCCTCCTGAGAGAATGGGGTCGAACACTATGCTGCCCCGCCAAGGAGCGGCGCGAGAACAGCGACCCCGGAAGAGCGGGATTAATAGAAGAGCACCTGTGGTACTAGTTTCTTGATGTCTTGCGTTTCCAAATTAGCGGAGAAATCGGGCAGAAAGCGTCCTACGGTGTTTCGCAGTTAAGTTCTTGTTTGTCCGTGATCAAGAACCCGAAAAATGAGATGTTTTCTTGAAAGCTTGAAACAGACATGAAAAGTAAAATTAAACCGAAAATATAAAAGTTGCAATACCACAGACTTTAATATTAGCTTCTTACATAAGACGCGGAGTTAGTGAGTGTGGAGCGTGGAAACCTGAAACTACTGCTGAAATCGCCGAATGAAACAGTTCCTGAAGCCTCTCCTGAAGCTACCCCAGAAGATGAAAGGTCATCGTGATTAGCTTCCCCGGCTTCAGAAAGACCTTCAGGCACCGGCGGCTTGGCTTGCCTGCGACGCCGCCTTCCCCGGCCTGCCTGCTGATGCCGGGGCAGAAACGTAGACTCTTGCACGCGAGTTGGAGTTGGCGGCGAGCGCACGCACGCCTCGCTGGGCAGTGGCCCTGTTATTCGTTGTGTCTGTCTGTCTGTCTGTCTGTCTGGGTCTGTCTGTTCGTCACACACACACAAACACGTAAAAATATATATACTGTATATTTTCTCTAAATAAATCTCTTCTACTCCTCTAACCCAGGGAACGCTATGCATTTTGTTGCAAGCAATATTTTCCAACGCGAAGACATTGAAACTATAATCAAAACAAATTATCGTAATCGCACCATCGTAATTGTTTTTAATTAAAACGGCAGTGCACAGGACCACGATCTGCACACGCACACAGAAATGTACACACACATACATGAACACACACACACATTCACACCTGCATAAACACACACACATGTATGCATTCAAACACAGACACATAGACAGACAGACGACCTGACAGAAAGACAGACAGATATGTCAATATAATTAGAAAGACAGACAGTAAGAGAAAGAATTTAAGATGAAGAGAAACGGAAAACAAAGAAGGGAGAGAAGAAGAAGAAAAAATCCTGCCGGCAATGTCCCCCCCCTACTGGTCGCCCTGTACCCTCCCTCCTCCCCCTCTCCCCCTTACTCCTTCGCCCGTCCCAATACGACCCCTTCCCCTCCTCCTCCCCTTCCCCCTCCCCCCCTCCTCCCTCCCTCCCCCTTCCCCTCTCCCTTCCCCTTCCCCTCTCATTCCCCCTTCCCCCCTCCCTCCCCTTCCTCCCTCTCTCTCCCATTTCTCTCCCTTCCTTCCCTCTTCTTCCTTCTCCACCTATCATCCCTCCCCATCCATCCCTGCCTCCCTTTCTCTCCCCTTTTATCGCTCCTTTCCCCCCTCACTCCCTCACTCCCTCTCTCTTCTCCTTTCCTCTCCCTATTTTCCTATCCCTCCCTCCCTTTCCCCATTCCCTCTCCCTTGCCCCGGTTCCCTTTCCATCCCTCTCTCTCTTTCTCTCCCACTTTCTCTTCTCTTTCCATTTCCCTTTCTCTCCCTTTCTCTCCCTTCATTCCCCCTCCCTCCTTCTCCCTACCCCCTCTCCCTCGCCCCTTTCCCTCCCCGCAAGGTCGGGACGCGGCATCGGCCAACAGGGCGCGGACAGTCGGCCTGAAATATTATTACTGGCC
>NC_061823.1:23596238-23603738 GCF_019202785.1 Penaeus chinensis
CCTTACTCCATTCCGTAACAGAGCAAGAAAAAGAAAAAAAGAAAAGAAAAAAAAAACTATTCAGAGCAGTAAGGTAAAGTATGTGAGTTGAAAAGTATGTGTTTAAGCTATTGACATAAGACCGCGGTTTGTAAGTGCAATACATGCCTTTCCTGGAACTATGCTTGGCGTGTGGAGAGTCAAGTGAAGGATTTCGGACCTGAAATGGGGAAGGAAAATGAGAAATTGAAGGACAGGTCTTATTGTTTATAAGTATATGTATTGATAAATTGTGTTTCCTCGGAGTACGTATGTGCGTGTTGTACTGTCTTTATATGAATGTAATCGTGTAATATGTCTAATTAGTAATGGAATGACAGAGCATTTTTGGGGGGCTATTCCAGGACTTAAAGGTAAGCATAAAGCAGATTTGTTTCAGATCGGGATAGTACTTTTTTTTTTTTTGTAATTTATATGTTGAAGTGAATGTGGCATACGAGTGTACATGCGATCCAGGAAGACAGGTTGATAGACTAGATAGATGGATTGATGGATAGAGAGATACACGGATTGACAGACAGACAGATAGGTAGGTAGGAAGGTAGTTATACAGATAGATATACAGACAAATCGATAGTTTGATAGAGGGTTATAGAAAGATAGATATATAAATAGATATATTAAGAAACAGATAGATAAACAAATATATATTGAGATAGATATATAGATAGATAGAGAGACAGATAAATAAATATACATATAAATAGAAAAATAGAAAGATATATAAGATAGATAGATAAATAGATAGATAGTTATATATAGAGATGGAAAGAGATAAATAGAAAGAGAGAGTGAGAGAGAGAGAGAGAGAGAGAGAGAGAGAGAGAGAGAGAGAGAGGAGAGAGAGAGAGAGAGAGAGAGAGAGAGAGAGAGAGAGAGAGAAAGAGAGAGAGAAAGAAAGAGAAAGAGAAAGAAAGAGAGAGAGAGAGAGAAAGAGAGAGAGAGAGAGAGAGAGAGAGAGAGAGAGAGAGAGAGAGAGAGAGAGAGAGAGAGAGAGAGAGAGAGAGAGAGAGAGAGAGAGAGAAAGATAGATAGAGAGAGAGAGAGAGAGAGAGAGAGAGAGAGAGAGAGAGAGAGAGAGAGAGAGAGAGAACATATGCGTAGCACAGAAGCTTATTAACTCATCGCAGAGGAACCACCTATAAATAACACGCAGTCATCGCGGGAATATCAAGCATCCTACTCCACTCTACTCCGAACAGAAGCTGACCCACGTGCATCTTCAGGCCTCCCTTACCCACACGCAACACTCACAGATCACACATCCACACCCACATCTACATATACGATATCTACACGGATCACAGAGGAGAGAAAATCACACCTTTTTGTATCATCGATCGAGATATACAAGAAAACGCATTCCTAACTATTTTACTTCTCGATAATTTGTGTCAAGGTCTCTCTCCGTCCGCCCCCCCCCCCTCTCCCTTCCCCCTTTACATACACATACAGGCATGTATGAACTCGCACAAAGAAGTTCACATATACGCATTTACAAACCAACTCATCTATACATACGTATGCTCAAATATACATATGCACACAGGCATAGACATACAATCATACATAAACACGTACACCTACACAAATACACACCTTACGCACAAACATACACAGACACGCAAACATAAAAATAAATACATACAAATCTACAAATCCATACACAAAACACAAACAAATGCACACACACAAGCAAATCCACACATACACATACAGACACGCGTACACAGACGCACACTCGTTCATTAAAGCTGAGAGGACTCAGGGCTACTGCTTCCCGTGTGCGGAATACTGCTACATTTACGGCGTTGTAGTTAATGTGTTGTTTACATCTTGTCCCCCAGCTGTTCCGGGCTGTGTGGGAATCCAGATTTGCATGTTTTATGGGCCTCTGTCTATCTCTCTTTCTGTCTTTCCTTTTAATCGTGTTTGAGTATTGGTGTCTGACTTTTTTTCTTCTATTTTCTTTTATTTTATTATCCTTCCATCTTTGTTGACAATTTGTTTTTTTAATCTCTTTCTTTTCTTTCTCTTAATTATTGTTGTTGTTGCGACTGTTGTTCTGTTGTGATTTTTTTTCTTGTTGTTGTTGTTGTCGTTGCTGCTGCTGCTGTTGTTGCTGTTGATGTAGTTGTAGTTATTGTTGCTGCTGTTGTTGTAGTTGTTGTTGCGACTGTTGTTGTTGTTGTTTACGTTACTTATCACTAATTTCACCCTCCACATCACCATCATCTCTATTCCACCCTCTGCCTCCACTTTTATTTGTCCGTCTCAGAGAATTATTCAACATTCCGTTTTTAATAAAATCTGTGAGCAAATATTAACAAATCATCATAGGCTCCTCATCCCCATCTTGATCATACACTCAGGTATTTAATATGTAATCTAACTCCTCTATTTAACCAAATATGTATTTACCGGCCAATTAATTAACATTTATGTATCTGCGCTCTCTTAAATACTATATATTTTAGCCCATTTGCAAGAGCACGTGGACAAATATCTGAAAAAAAGTATATATATAGTCTCGAAAGGGTAGATGATAATGACGCTAATTATGATGATGATAATTTTGACAATGATAATGATATTGATAGAAATGATGATAGTAATGATAATGATAAACAATAATATAAATTATAGTTGTAATAACATTAGTTATTGTAGAGGTAGTAGTAGTAACAGTAGCAATGATAATGATGATAATAATGATAATAATAATGATAATAATAATAATAATAATAATGATAATAATAATAACAGCAATAATAATAATAATAATAATAATAATAATTGTGATGGTGGCGATGGATAATAATGATAATTATAACAGTGATAACATTAATGATAATGATGATGACGATGTTGATTATAGCATTAATACTAATAATAATGATAATAATAATAATAGTAATGATAATGATATTAATGATGATGATGATGACAATAATAATAATAATAATAAATATGTTAATAATAGTAATGATAATAATAATAATAATAATAATAATAATAATAATAATAATGATAACACAAGTAACAGTAATAGTAATAACATTAAAAATATTGACAATATTAAAAACAATTTAAGATATTTGAAATATCAATAATAATGTTGATAATAATAATAATGATAATAATAATAATAATGATAATATAATAATGATAATAATAATAACAATAATAATACTAATAGCAATGATAATAATAATACTAACAATAATAATAATAATACTAACAATAATAATAATAATACTAACAAAGATAATGATAATAGTAATGATAATATTAATAAAACAAATAATGATAATAATGATAATAATAACAATGATAATAATAATAATAATAATAAAAATAATAATAATAATAATAATAATGATAATAATAATAATAATAAGAAGAAGAAGAATGATGATAATGATAATAATAATAATAGATATAATAGTAATAATAATATTAATAAAAATATAATGATAATAAAATAATAATGATAATGATAATAATAACAATAATAATAATAATAATAGTATTAATAATAATAATAATAGTTTTAATAATAATAATAAAAAGGATAATAAAAATAACAATAATGATAAAAATAATGATAATAATATTGATAAAGATAATGATAATAGTAATAATAATATTAATAAAGTAAATAATGATAATAGTAATAATAATAATAATAATAATAATAATAGTAATAATAATAATAATAATAATAATAATAATAATAATAATAATGATGATAATAACAATAATAATAATAATAATAATAATAATAATAACGATGATGATTGTAATAAAAATATTAATGAAATTGATAATGATAATAATGATAATAATAATAATAGTGGTAACAATAATAATAATGATGATTATGATATCTTATTATTATTTATCGTCCTCTTTTTCTTCTTCTCCTTCCTCTTCTTCTCTTGTAGTCTGATTTTATTATTCTTTACATTCCCTCACATGGGAGGATCAAGTCACATCCGGAAGTATTTTTCGAAGATAAAATTCAGGAAGATTTCAAAAATCGCTTCTTTCGTGTGTTGTTTTGTCATATATATATATATATATATATATATATTTGTGATTGTTTTTGTGTATCTATCTATCTATCTATCTATCTATCTATCTATCTATCTATCTATATATATATGTGTGTGTATATGCATATATACACACACACATATATATATATATACATATATATATATATATATATATATATATATATATAATTCATATATATATATATATATATATATATATATATATGTTTGTTTGTGTTTTTGTTTGTGTGTGTGTGTGTGTGTTTGTGTGTGTGTGTGTTTGTGTGTGTGTGTGTGTGTGTGTGTGTGTGTGTGTGTGTGTGTGTGTGTGTGTGTGTGTGTGTGTGTGTGTGTGTGTGTGTGTGTGTGTGTGTGTGTGTGTGTGTGTGTGTGTGTGTGTGTGTGTGTGTCTGTGTGTGTGTGTTTGTGTGTGTGTGTGTGTGTATTTATTGACACTACCAGCATCACCATAAACACCTAACCGTCTCAGCCAGTTCCACATTCTCTCCTCCCATTTCTTCTTTTCTTCCTCTTCTATCCTTTTTCGCCTCTCCCTCCTTCGCCGTTCCCCGCCATGGAATTATCATGCACGATAATCGCTGGACTCACAAAGTCATTATCAGTGAACGTGCCATGCTCGGCGGCGCTCGACCGTGCCTGACTGTGAGGAAAACCTGAGGCACATTTGCGCCTTATTGCATGATCATTACTGGGAATGCAAGGGCGTGAGAGCATTTCGGGGAGGATTGCCAAAGGCCGCTTTCGTCTCAGTTTTCCCCGCTGGTTGTTAGTTTTGTTTGTGAATAAATTAACACACAGCTGCTGGTAAAAGGACGCAAAAACGCGAGAGAAAGGGACCTCTAGAGGGCTTTTCTATAAAGGTGGTAAGAATACACAGAGGGATTGTGTAATGATGACAAATGTGCGTAACCAGCAGGGGAGAAAAAGAAGACCCAAAAACTGAAGGTCCGCCGATTTTAAAAGTGCAATGAAGAAAATGAAGCATGACTAGATCCAGACAGAATTCCAAGGGGAATTTTGGAACATTCATTCTCGACTGGTGGAAGGAGGGGGGGGGGGGGTTGAACCAGTTCCGTGACGGGGGAGGGGGGGGGGCAAGGAAAAAGATAGGAATTTTCCTAATTACGTTAGAATTTCTCTTAAAACGTGCTGCGATGTATATGAGAGGTATCTACACAGAATTATCTCAATATCAGACCAAAAGCCGCGTTTTTAAAAATTATTTGCTGTTAATTCAGGAGGAATTTTTAATAATTTCCTTAAAAATGCTGATCAGAGGGAAGGGGCGTAGAGCCAAGCAAAAATATGATGGAAATGGTGAAAAAAAAACTTTCAAGAATCATTGTTTTAGAAGCTCTCAAGGGAATGGGAATTGGTGAGACAACTAAGCAGGTAAATACATACAGAGGTTATTATATCATTGGAGATAAGCAAAATCAATTCCAAGAAACGGCTGCTCTAGAGACTTCACAGGACATGAAACTTGATGGCAAAGGCGAGAGATGCATTGCGATGGAGATATCGGAAAGACAGGGAAAGATTTCTTCTTTTTTTTTTTTTTTTTTACCCTATTAGTGATCACGGAAAGAATCGCTGAATATCAGAACTCGCACCTACGTTTCCTCAGACTGTCCAAAGGCGTCCCGGAAAGTCAAGCACAAACATCTTTTACATTGACTTTGAACACTGGCAACAAAGATTTCAGATTACCGAGAGGTTTTTATTAGAGACAAGAAGCAGCACTTAGATTTGAAAGAGAATTCAGCGAATAAGAAACTGTTAAAAGATGAATGAAACACGGACGCGTATTTTTCACACTTATGGTTTGAATAAAGTAAAGTAAACGGACGAAATGTAAAGAATACAGATGATACAATGATAACTACAAATAAGAGAAAGAGCAGAACATTTCTATCAATGTCGTTCAGGAAACTAAAATAAAAATACAATTCGAAAAGTTTGATAATTGAAAAATAAAAAAAAAAAATGAATGAAATCAGATCCCAAGTAACAATCTCGAAAAAACAAAATCATTGAATCGACCAAAAAAATCAGTAAATTCAAATATTTTCGCCATACCAAAAAGACGAAACAAAACTGAAACAAACAAACAAAAATGAAGAAAAGGGACTGCGATTTCAAAAGATCCTTTTTATGCCAATTTAGCTTAATCATGGAGATTCTTTTCGTCTTGAAAGAATATATATGATCTTCCTTATTCCAGGGATAAGAAAACTGCACCATAAACAATGATAAAAACAATAGAAACTTCATAGGTTCCCTCCAAAAAATCCTGGTAATGTGGTGGGTAAAGAGGTATTCAAAACAGCTGATATTGAAAGAACATCCATGTCGACACTACGAAAGGGAATATTTGATTCTCTTCAGACATGATGATGATGTTGATAATACTACTAATAATGATAACAATAATAATAATGATTGTAATGATAATAATAATAATAGTAGTAATAATAGCAATGATAATTATAATAATGAGGATAATGATAATAATAATAATAATAATAATAATAATAATAATAATGAAAATTACAAAAACAAATAATAATAATGATAATAATAATGGTAGTAGTAATAATAATGATGATCATAATAATAATGATAATAATAATAATAAAATTAATAATAACAAAACAACGACAACAACGACAACAATAATAATAGAAACATTAATAAAAGAAAGATTTTTGTGGAATAGAGCTTAAAGAAAACAGCGCATCAAATATCTCTACATTCTTAACAGATGGTTAACTAACAGCATCAACGGCTAGATTGGAAAGCTTATAATAAGAGTGATAATGATAACTGATAATGATAATGGTAATAATAATAATAAAAGGATAATAATAATAATAACAATAACTGTAATAACTGGGTATCTATGGATACAGTGTCCTACACTTGCGCACTTTACATTGATAAATGATAATGATAGTGATTCTGATTATGATAATTATAATCATATTAATGATAATAATAATGATATTAATAATAACCTTAATTATATTAATGATAACAATGATAATAAATATAATAACAATAATAATAATGATTATAATAACAATAGTAATAGAAAAATAAAATACTACTACTACTAATAATAGTGATAACAGAAACAGTGATGATAACAACAATAACAATGATAATGATGCTAATAATGATACTGCAACTTTTCCTCTTACTACTACTGCTACTGACAGAAATGATAATAATTTTATTATCCTTTTTATGGTAATGCTAATAATAGGAATAATTGTAATAATCAATATTATTAGTAATAATAATGATAACATATTAGTAATAATGGTAATAATTTAGAAATAATAATAATAATAATGATAATAATAATAATGATAAT